>NC_091184.1:2949648-3249648 GCF_040958095.1 Procambarus clarkii | reverse complement strand
GGGATTCGAACCCACGGTGGGAATAAGGGAGGAGATATGGGGAGGGGGAAGGGGAAGGATGTTTCCTGGAACCAAACCTCACATAAACCCGGACACTCACACACACACACACCCTCACCCGAACACTCACAGGGGCACTCACACTCACACACACCCATAGACTGTGATAAGGGAGACCATCTGAGGGGACACAGATGGCCTCGTGGACCCACAGGCATAACCGGACACACACGTAACCGGACTCTTACACACTCACACGGACACTCACAGGGATAAACACACACACAGACACACATCCATAGACACAAACTGTGATAAGGGAGAACATCTGAGGGGACACAGATGGCCTCCTGGACCCACAGGTATATATCAATATTTAAATATACATACATATTTATAAATATAACATATTTTTAAAAAATAAATAAATAAAATTAAAAAAAAAAAATATATATATATATATATATATATATATATATATATATATATATATATATATATATATATATATATATATATATATATATGTGTGTGTGTGTGTATATCACGAAAATGAACACGTGATTAAGAATGTGACAATGTCAGACCACGGAGGAAAATGAAACAGGAATTTCCTTGAGTACTTTCGTATATTAAATACATCTTCAGAAGGAATCTTCTTTCTGAAGATGTATTTAATATACGAAAGTACTTAAGGAAATTCCTGTTTCATTTTCCTCCGTGGTCTGACATATATATATATATATATATATATATATATATATATATATATATATATATATATATATATATATATATATATATATATATATATATATATATATATATATATGTCGTACCTAGTAGCCAGAACGCACTTCTCAGCCTACTATGCAAGGCCCGATTTGCCTAATAAGCCAAGTTTTCCTGAATTAATATATTTTCTCTAATTTTTTTCTTATGAAATGATAAAACTGTTCATTTCATTATGTATGAGTTAAGTTCTTTTCATTTGAGTTAAAACTAATGTAGATATATAACCGAACCTAACCAACCCTAAAATGGTTAACATAAATTGATTGGAATATGTATGTGGACGCTCAGTTAGTGTTACTGTAATTTATATGGTTAACGTTTGAATGACATAGTTTCCCCTCATTGTCACATTTTTTGTTACTATTTCGCTGTTCATTCTCACTCTCTCTGAATCCCGTTGACTAATTGTGCTCACGAGTGTTTGTTTAAGGTACGGTAACCATAAGCTTTTCACACAATAATTTGCAACTATTTAAGAAGATACATTTCTAAAGATTATTTAAGTTTCTAATAAATATTCTTTTTCCTAACATACAAGTCAATCACACAGTACCTAACTTCAGTCAGAAACACTTTTCTTACTTTATCTCGCAACGTCTTTTGCATATATATCCTATCTTAAAAAAATAACAATTTTAATTCATAACTGGCAACCCCCCTCCCCTCCAGAGCTTTCAAGGCCACCAAACATCATTCCTTTCCCTTAACCTCTCCCAAATTATCTTTTGCACCAATACACAAACTAGGGGGCTTTATTGCTGAGTGGACGTCGCTCCCGACTCGTAATCCTAGCTCATTCGATCCCCCGGTGATGGCACAAACGGAAATCAGCAGAGTTTCTATCATTCTGATGCCCTCTGTTACTTAGCAGTAAATATGTAAATGAGCGTTAGACAGCTGTTGCGGGCTGCTTCCTGGTGTGTGTGTGTGTCTGTGTGTGTGTGGAATTTTTTTTTATTAGTTAATAATAATTGATTGATTGGCAGTTGAGAGGCGGGCCGAAAGAGCAGAGCTCAACCCTCGCAAGCACAACTAGGTGAACACAACTAGATAAATACTAACAAACCACGATCTCGTACAATCCACTACACACACAACCCAGCCTCCCCCCCAACTCCCTAAATCACTCTACCTAAGTCATTAAAAAATTAAAACAAATCAATTAATACACCAAAAATACTAACTATAAATAAAGGAACCAAATTTGAGACATACAGCGACTCCAGCGTGGTCTAGTCGGAAGAGAACGTGTTCTCATCTGGATAGATTGCGATCGAGCCTGTCGGAACGGGTGTGTAACTGCAGGGCACAAATATTTGTGTGTCCCCTCCTGTAGCAGCCTCTGTTTCGACAGGTTTCCTGGATAGCTAGAATTGACCTGGCCCTTGGAAAGTGGGGAAGGGGTGAAATCCGTTGGGCTCACGGATGGATACCTTGGATCCATGGACTTAGGGCAGGTCTAATCACCTGGGATTCGAACCCACGGTGGGAATAAGGGAGGAGATATGGGGAGGGGAAGGGGAAGGATGTTTCCTGGAACCAAACCTCACATAAACCCGGACACTCACACACACACACACCCTCACCCGAACACTCACAGGGGCACTCACACTCACACACACCCATAGACTGTGATAAGGGAGACCATCTGAGGGGACACAGATGGCCTCGTGGACCCACAGGCATAACCGGACACACACGTAACCGGACTCTTACACACTCACACGGACACTCACAGGGATAAACACACACACAGACACACATCCATAGACACAAACTGTGATAAGGGAGAACATCTGAGGGGACACAGATGGCCTCCTGGACCCACAGGTATATATCAATATTTAAATATACATACATATTTATAAATATAACATATTTTAAAAAATAAATAAATAAAATTAAAAAAAAAAAATATATATATATATATATATATATATATATATATATATATATATATATATATATATATATATATATATATATATATATATATATATATATGTGTGTGTGTGTGTATATCACGAAAATGAACACGTGATTAAGAATGTGACAATGTCAGACCACGGAGGAAAATGAAACAGGAATTTCCTTGAGTACTTTCGTATATTAAATACATCTTCAGAAGGAATCTTCTTTCTGAAGATGTATTTAATATACGAAAGTACTTAAGGAAATTCCTGTTTCATTTTCCTCCGTGGTCTGACATATATATATATATATATATATATATATATATATATATATATATATATATATATATATATATATATATGTCGTACCTAGTAGCCAGAACGCACTTCTCAGCCTACTATGCAAGGCCCGATTTGCCTAATAAGCCAAGTTTTCCTGAATTAATATATTTTCTCTAATTTTTTTCTTATGAAATGATAAAACTGTTCATTTCATTATGTATGAGTTAAGTTCTTTTCATTTGAGTTAAAACTAATGTAGATATATAACCGAACCTAACCAACCCTAAAATGGTTAACATAAATTGATTGGAATATGTATGTGGACGCTCAGTTAGTGTTACTGTAATTTATATGGTTAACGTTTGAATGACATAGTTTCCCCTCATTGTCACATTTTTTGTTACTATTTCGCTGTTCATTCTCACTCTCTCTGAATCCCGTTGACTAATTGTGCTCACGAGTGTTTGTTTAAGGTACGGTAACCATAAGCTTTTCACACAATAATTTGCAACTATTTAAGAAGATACATTTCTAAAGATTATTTAAGTTTCTAATAAATATTCTTTTTCCTAACATACAAGTCAATCACACAGTACCTAACTTCAGTCAGAAACACTTTTCTTACTTTATCTCGCAACGTCTTTTGCATATATATCCTATCTTAAAAAAATAACAATTTTAATTCATAACTGGCAACCCCCCTCCCCTCCAGAGCTTTCAAGGCCACCAAACATCATTCCTTTCCCTTAACCTCTCCCAAATTATCTTTTGCACCAATACACAAACTAGGGGGCTTTATTGCTGAGTGGACGTCGCTCCCGACTCGTAATCCTAGCTCATTCGATCCCCCGGTGATGGCACAAACGGAAATCAGCAGAGTTTCTATCATTCTGATGCCCTCTGTTACTTAGCAGTAAATATGTAAATGAGCGTTAGACAGCTGTTGCGGGCTGCTTCCTGGGTGTGTGTGTGTGTCTGTGTGTGTGTGGAATTTTTTTTATTAGTTAATAATAATTGATTGATTGGCAGTTGAGAGGCGGGCCGAAAGAGCAGAGCTCAACCCTCGCAAGCACAACTAGGTGAACACAACTAGATAAATACTAACAAACCACGATCTCGTACAATCCACTACACACACAACCCAGCCTCCCCCCCAACTCCCTAAATCACTCTACCTAAGTCATTAAAAAATTAAAACAAATCAATTAATACACCAAAAATACTAACTATAAATAAAGGAACCAAATTTGAGACATACAGCGACTCCAGCGTGGTCTAGTCGGAAGAGAACGTGTTCTCATCTGGATAGATTGCGATCGAGCCTGTCGGAACGGGTGTGTAACTGCAGGGCACAAATATTTGTGTGTCCCCTCCTGTAGCAGTTCTCTGTTTCGACAGGTTTCCTGGATAGCTAGAATTGACCTGGCCCTTGGAAAGTGGGGAAGGGGTGAAATCCGTTGGGCCCACGGATGGATACCTTGGATCCATGGACTTAGGGCAGGTCTAATCACCTGGGATTCGAACCCACGGTGGGAATAAGGGAGGAGATATGGGGAGGGGAAGGGGAAGGATGTTTCCTGGAACCAAACCTCACATAAACCTCGGACACTCACACACACACACACCCTCACCCGAACACTCACAGGGGCACTCACACTCACACACACCCATAGACTGTGATAAGGGAGACCATCTGAGGGGACACAGATGGCCTCGTGGACCCACAGGCATAACCGGACACACACGCTAACCGGACTCTCACACACTCACACGGACACTCACAGGGATAAACACACACACAGACACACATCCATAGACACAAACTGTGATAAGGGAGACCATCTGAGGGGACACAGATGGCCTCCTGGACCCACAGGTATATATCAATATTTAAATATACATACATATTTATAAATATAACATATTTTTAAAAAATAAATAAATAAAATAAAAAATATATATATATATATATATATATATATATATATATATATATATATATATATATATATATATATATATATATATATGTGTGTGTTATATCACGAAAATGAACACGTGATTAAGAATGTGACAATGTCAGACAACGGAGGAAAATGAAACAGGAATTTCCTTGAGTACTTTCGTGTATTAAATACATCTTCAGAAGGAATCTTCTTTCTGAAGATGTATTTAATATACGAAAGTACTTAAGGAAATTCCTGTTTCATTTTTCTCCGTGGTCTGACATTGTCATATATATATATATATATATATATATATATATATATATATATATATATATATATATATATATATATATATATATATATATATATATATATATATATATATATATATGTCGTACCTAGTAGCCAGAACGCACTTCTCAGCCTACTATGCAAGGCCCGATTTGCCTAATAAGCCAAGTTTTCCTGAATTAATATATTTTCTCTAATTTTTTTCTTATGAAATGATAAAACTGTTCATTTCATTATGTATGAGTTAAGTTCTTTTCATTTGAGTTAAAACTAATGTAGATATATAACCGAACCTAACCAACCCTAAAATGGTTAACATAAATTGATTGGAATATGTATGTGGACGCTCAGTTAGTGTTACTGTAATTTATATGGTTAACGTTTGAATGACATAGTTTCCCCTCATTGTCACATTTTTTGTTACTATTTCGCTGTTCATTCTCACTCTCTCTGAATCCCGTTGACTAATTGTGCTCACGAGTGTTTGTTTAAGGTACGGTAACCATAAGCTTTTCACACAATAATTTGCAACTATTTAAGAAGATACATTTCTAAAGATTATTTAAGTTTCTAATAAATATTCTTTTTCCTAACATACAAGTCAATCACACAGTACCTAACTTCAGTCAGAAACACTTTTCTTACTTTATCTCGCAACGTCTTTTGCATATATATCCTATCTTAAAAAAATAACAATTTTAATTCATAACTGGCAACCCCCCTCCCCTCCAGAGCTTTCAAGGCCACCAAACATCATTCCTTTCCCTTAACCTCTCCCAAATTATCTTTTGCACCAATACACAAACTAGGGGGCTTTATTGCTGAGTGGACGTCGCTCCCGACTCGTAATCCTAGCTCATTCGATCCCCCGGTGATGGCACAAACGGAAATCAGCAGAGTTTCTATCATTCTGATGCCCTCTGTTACTTAGCAGTAAATATGTAAATGAGCGTTAGACAGCTGTTGCGGGCTGCTTCCTATGGTGTGTGTGTGTGTCTGTGTGTGTGTGGAATTTTTTTTTATTAGTTAATAATAATTGATTGATTGGCAGTTGAGAGGCGGGCCGAAAGAGCAGAGCTCAACCCTCGCAAGCACAACTAGGTGAACACAACTAGATAAATACTAACAAACCACGATCTCGTACAATCCACTACACACACAACCCAGCCTCCCCCCCAACTCCCTAAATCACTCTACCTAAGTCATTAAAAAATTAAAACAAATCAATTAATACACCAAAAATACTAACTATAAATAAAGGAACCAAATTTGAGACATACAGCGACTCCAGCGTGGTCTAGTCGGAAGAGAACGTGTTCTCATCTGGATAGATTGCGATCGAGCCTGTCGGAACGGGTGTGTAACTGCAGGGCACAAATATTTGTGTGTCCCCTCCTGTAGCATGCCTCTGTTTCGACAGGTTTCCTGGATAGCTAGAATTGACCTGGCCCTTGGAAAGTGGGGAAGGGGTGAAATCCGTTGGGCCCACGGATGGATACCTTGGATCCATGGACTTAAGGGCAGGTCTAATCACCTGGGATTCGAACCCACGGTGGGAATAAGGGAGGAGATATGGGGAGGGGAAGGGGAAGGATGTTTCCTGGAACCAAACCTCACATAAACCCGGACACTCACACACACACACACCCTCACCCGAACACTCACAGGGGCACTCACACTCACACACACCCATAGACTGTGATAAGGGAGACCATCTGAGGGGACACAGATGGCCTCGTGGACCCACAGGCATAACCGGACACACACGCTAACCGGACTCTCACACACTCACACGGACACTCACAGGGATAAACACACACACAGACACACATCCATAGACACAAACTGTGATAAGGGAGAACATCTGAGGGGACACAGATGGCCTCCTGGACCCACAGGTATATATCAATATTTAAATATACATACATATTTATAAATATAACATATTTTTAAAAATAAATAAATAAAATAATATATATATATATATATATATATATATATATATATATATATATATATATATATATATATATATATATATATATATATATATATATATATATATATATATATATATATATATATATATATATATATATATATATATATATATATATATATATATGTGTGTGTATATCACGAAAATGAACACGTGATTAAGAATGTGACAATGTCAGACAACGGAGGAAAATGAACAGGAATTTCCTTGAGTACTTTCGTGTATTAAATACATCTTCAGAAGGAATCTTCTTTCTGAAGATGTATTTAATATACGAAAGTACTTAAGGAAATTCCTGTTTCATTTTCCTCCGTGGTCTGACATTGTCATATATATATATATATATATATATATATATATATATATATATATATATATATATATATATATATATATATATATATATATATATATATATAATATATATATATATATGTCGTACTTAGTAGCCAGAACGCACTTCTCAGCCTACTATGCAAGGCCCGATTTGCCTAATAAGCCAAGTTTTCCTGAATTAATATATTTTCTCTAATTTTTTTCTTATGAAATGATAAAACTGTTCATTTTCATTATGTATGAGTTAAGTTCTTTTCATTTGAGTTAAAACTAATGTAGATATATAACCGAACCTAACCAACCCTAAAATGGTTAACATAAATTGATTGGAATATGTATGTGGACGCTCAGTTAGTGTTACTGTAATTTATATGGTTAACGTTTGAATGACATAGTTTCCCCTCATTGTCACATTTTTTGTTACTATTTCGCTGTTCATTCTCACTCTCTCTGAATCCCGTTGACTAATTGTGCTCACGAGTGTTTGTTTAAGGTACGGTAACCATAAGCTTTTCACACAATAATTTGCAACTATTTAAGAAGATACATTTCTAAAGATTATTTAAGTTTCTAATAAATATTCTTTTTCCTAACATACAAGTCAATCACACAGTACCTAACTTCAGTCAGAAACACTTTTCTTACTTTATCTCGCAACGTCTTTTGCATATATATCCTATCTTAAAAAAATAACAATTTTAATTCATAACTGGCAACCCCCCTCCCCTCCAGAGCTTTCAAGGCCACCAAACATCATTCCTTTCCCTTAACCTCTCCCAAATTATCTTTTGCACCAATACACAAACTAGGGGGCTTTATTGCTGAGTGGACGTCGCTCCCGACTCGTAATCCTAGCTCATTCGATCCCCCGGTGATGGCACAAACGGAAATCAGCAGAGTTTCTGTCATTCTGATGCCCTCTGTTACTTAGCAGTAAATATGTAAATGAGCGTTAGACAGCTGTTGCGGGCTGCTTCCTATGGTGTGTGTGTGTGTCTGTGTGTGTGTGGAATTTTTTTTTATTAGTTAATAATAATTGATTGATTGGCAGTTGAGAGGCGGGCCGAAAGAGCAGAGCTCAACCCTCGCAAGCACAACTAGGTGAACACAACTAGATAAATACTAACAAACCACGATCTCGTACAATCCACTACACACACAACCCAGCCTCCCCCCCAACTCCCTAAATCACTCTACCTAAGTCATTAAAAAATTAAAACAAATCAATTAATACACCAAAAATACTAACTATAAATAAAGGAACCAAATTTGAGACATACAGCGACTCCAGCGTGGTCTAGTCGGAAGAGAACGTGTTCTCATCTGGATAGATTGCGATCGAGCCTGTCGGAACGGGTGTGTAACTGCAGGGCACAAATATTTGTGTGTCCCCTCCTGTAGCTGCCTCTGTTTCGACAGGTTTCCTGGATAGCTAGAACTGACCTGGCCCTTGGAAAGTGGGGAAGGGGTGAAATCCGTTGGGCCCACGGATGGATACCTTGGATCCATGGACTTAGGGCAGGTCTAATCACCTGGGATTCGAACCCACGGTGGGAATAAGGGAGGAGATATGGGGAGGGGAAGGGGAAGGATGTTTCCTGGAACCAAACCTCACATAAACCCGGACACTCACACACACACACACCCTCACCCGAACACTCACAGGGGCACTCACACTCACACACACCCATAGACTGTGATAAGGGAGACCATCTGAGGGGACACAGATGGCCTCGTGGACCCACAGGCATAACCGGACACACACGCAACCGGACTCTCACACACTCACACGGACACTCACAGGGATAAACACACACACAGACACACATCCATAGACACAAACTGTGATAAGGGAGACCATCTGAGGGGACACAGATGGCCTCCTGGACCCACAGGTATATATCAATATTTAAATATACATACATATTTATAAATATAACATATTTTTAAAAAATAAATAAATAAAATAAAAAATAAATATATATATATATATATATATATATATATATATATATATATATATATATATATATATATATATATATATATATATATATATATATATATATATATATATATGTGTGTGTATATCACGAAAATGAACACGTGATTAAGAATGTGACAATGTCAGACAACGGAGGAAAATGAAACAGGAATTTCCTTGAGTACTTTCGTATATTAAATACATCTTCAGAAGGAATCTTCTTTCTGAAGATGTATTTAATATACGAAAGTACTTAAGGAAATTCCTGTTTCATTTTCCTCCGTGGTCTGACATTGTCATATATATATATATATATATATATATATATATATATATATATATATATATATATATATATATATATATATATATATATATATATATATATATATATATATATATATATGTCGTACTTAGTAGCCAGAACGCACTTCTCAGCCTACTATGCAAGGCCCGATTTGCCTAATAAGCCAAGTTTTCCTGAATTAATATATTTTCTCTAATTTTTTCTTATGAAATGATTAAACTGTTCATTTTATTATGTATGAGTTAAGTTCTTTTCATTTGAGTTAAAACTAATGTAGATATATAACCGAACCTAACCAACCCTAAAATGGTTAACATAAATTGATTGGAATATGTATGTGGACGCTCAGTTAGTGTTACTGTAATTTATATGGTTAACGTTTGAATGACATAGTTTCCCCTCATTGTCACATTTTTTGTTACTATTTCGCTGTTCATTCTCACTCTCTCTGAATCCCGTTGACTAATTGTGCTCACGAGTGTTTGTTTAAGGTACGGTAACCATAAGCTTTTCACACAATAATTTGCAACTATTTAAGAAGATACATTTCTAAAGATTATTTAAGTTTCTAATAAATATTCTTTTTCCTAACATACAAGTCAATCACACAGTACCTAACTTCAGTCAGAAACACTTTTCTTACTTTATCTCGCAACGTCTTTTGCATATATATCCTATCTTAAAAAAATAACAATTTTAATTCATAACTGGCAACCCCCCTCCCCTCCAGAGCTTTCAAGGCCACCAAACATCATTCCTTTCCCTTAACCTCTCCCAAATTATCTTTTGCACCAATACACAAACTAGGGGGCTTTATTGCTGAGTGGACGTCGCTCCCGACTCGTAATCCTAGCTCATTCGATCCCCCGGTGATGGCACAAACGGAAATCAGCAGAGTTTCTGTCATTCTGATGCCCTCTGTTACTTAGCAGTAAATATGTAAATGAGCGTTAGACAGCTGTTGCGGGCTGCTTCCTGGGTGTGTGTGTGTGTCTGTGTGTGTGTGGAATTTTTTTTTATTAGTTAATAATAATTGATTGATTGGCAGTTGAGAGGCGGGCCGAAAGAGCAGAGCTCAACCCTCGCAAGCACAACTAGGTGAACACAACTAGATAAATACTAACAAACCACGATCTCGTACAATCCACTACACACACAACCCAGCCTCCCCCCCCAACTCCCTAAATCACTCTACCTAAGTCATTAAAAAATTAAAACAAATCAATTAATACACCAAAAATACTAACTATAAATAAAGGAACCAAATTTGAGACATACAGCGACTCCAGCGTGGTCTAGTCGGAAGAGAACGTGTTCTCATCTGGATAGATTGCGATCGAGCCTGTCGGAACGGGTGTGTAACTGCAGGGCACAAATATTTGTGTGTCCCCTCCTGTAGCTGCCTCTGTTTCGACAGGTTTCCTGGATAGCTAGAACTGACCTGGCCCTTGGAAAGTGGGGAAGGGGTGAAATCCGTTGGGCCCACGGATGGATACCTTGGATCCATGGACTTAAGGCAGGTCTAATCACCTGGGATTCGAACCCACGGTGGGAATAAGGGAGGAGATATGGGGAGGGGAAGGGGAAGGATGTTTCCTGGAACCAAACCTCACATAAACCCGGACACTCACACACACACACACCCTCACCCGAACACTCACAGGGGCACTCACACTCACACACACCCATAGACTGTGATAAGGGAGACCATCTGAGGGGACACAGATGGCCTCGTGGACCCACAGGCATAACCGGACACACACGCAACCGGACTCTCACACACTCACACGGACACTCACAGGGATAAACACACACACAGACACACATCCATAGACACAAACTGTGATAAGGGAGACCATCTGAGGGGACACAGATGGCCTCCTGGACCCACAGGTATATATCAATATTTAAATATACATACATATTTATAAATATAACATATTTTTAAAAAAATAAATAAATAAAATAAAAAATAAATATATATATATATATATATATATATATATATATATATATATATATATATATATATATATATATATATATATATATATATATATATATATATATATATATATATATATATATATATATATATATATATATATATATATATATATATATATGTGTGTGTATATCACGAAAATGAACACGTGATTAAGAATGTGACAATGTCAGACAACGGAGGAAAATGAAACAGGAATTTCCTTGAGTACTTTCGTGTATTAAATACATCTTCAGAAGGAATCTTCTTTCTGAAGATGTATTTAATATACGAAAGTACTTAAGGAAATTCCTGTTTCATTTTCCTCCGTGGTCTGACATTGTCATATATATATATATATATATATATATATATATATATATATATATATATATATATATATATATATATATATATATATATATATATATATATATATATATATGTCGTACTTAGTAGCCAGAACGCACTTCTCAGCCTACTATGCAAGGCCCGATTTGCCTAATAAGCCAAGTTTTCCTGAATTAATATATTTTCTCTAATTTTTTTCTTATGAAATGATAAAACTGTTCATTTTATTATGTATGAGTTAAGTTCTTTTCATTTGAGTTAAAACTAATGTAGATATATAACCGAACCTAACCAACCCTAAAATGGTTAACATAAATTGATTGGAATATGTATGTGGACGCTCAGTTAGTGTTACTGTAATTTATATGGTTAACGTTTGAATGACATAGTTTCCCCTCATTGTCACATTTTTTGTTACTATTTCGCTGTTCATTCTCACTCTCTCTGAATCCCGTTGACTAATTGTGCTCACGAGTGTTTGTTTAAGGTACGGTAACCATAAGCTTTTCACACAATAATTTGCAACTATTTAAGAAGATACATTTCTAAAGATTATTTAAGTTTCTAATAAATATTCTTTTTCCTAACATACAAGTCAATCACACAGTACCTAACTTCAGTCAGAAACACTTTTCTTACTTTATCTCGCAACGTCTTTTGCATATATATCCTATCTTAAAAAATAACAATTTTAATTCATAACTGGCAACCCCCCTCCCCTCCAGAGCTTTCAAGGCCACCAAACATCATTCCTTTCCCTTAACCTCTCCCAAATTATCTTTTGCACCAATACACAAACTAGGGGGCTTTATTGCTGAGTGGACGTCGCTCCCGACTCGTAATCCTAGCTCATTCGATCCCCCGGTGATGGCACAAACGGAAATCAGCAGAGTTTCTGTCATTCTGATGCCCTCTGTTACTTAGCAGTAAATATGTAAATGAGCGTTAGACAGCTGTTGCGGGCTGCTTCCTGGGTGTGTGTGTGTGTCTGTGTGTGTGTGGAATTTTTTTTTATTAGTTAATAATAATTGATTGATTGGCAGTTGAGAGGCGGGCCGAAAGAGCAGAGCTCAACCCTCGCAAGCACAACTAGGTGAACACAACTAGATAAATACTAACAAACCACGATCTCGTACAATCCACTACACACACAACCCAGCCTCCCCCCAACTCCCTAAATCACTCTACCTAAGTCATTAAAAAATTAAAACAAATCAATTAATACACCAAAAATACTAACTATAAATAAAGGAACCAAATTTGAGACATCAGCGACTCCAGCGTGGTCTAGTCGGAAGAGAACGTGTTCTCATCTGGATAGATTGCGATCGAGCCTGTCGGAACGGGTGTGTAACTGCAGGGCACAAATATTTGTGTGTCCCCTCCTGTAGCTGCCTCTGTTTCGACAGGTTTCCTGGATAGCTAGAACTGACCTGGCCCTTGGAAAGTGGGGAAGGGGTGAAATCCGTTGGGCCCACGGATGGATACCTTGGATCCATGGACTTAGGGCAGGTCTAATCACCTGGGATTCGAACCCACGGTGGGAATAAGGGAGGAGATATGGGGAGGGGAAGGGGAAGGATGTTTCCTGGAACCAAACCTCACATAAACCC
The DNA here is from genome assembly GCF_040958095.1 of Procambarus clarkii. NCBI lineage: Eukaryota > Metazoa > Arthropoda > Malacostraca > Decapoda > Cambaridae > Procambarus > Procambarus clarkii. The sequence goes on along the minus strand of NC_091184.1, from coordinate 3,235,844 downwards.
GGACACTCACACACACACACACCCTCACCCGAACACTCACAGGGGCACTCACACTCACACACACCCATAGACTGTGATAAGGGAGACCATCTGAGGGGACACAGATGGCCTCGTGGACCCACAGGCATAACCGGACACACACGCAACCGGACTCTCACACACTCACACGGACACTCACAGGGATAAACACACACACAGACACACATCCATAGACACAAACTGTGATAAGGGAGACCATCTGAGGGGACACAGATGGCCTCCTGGACCCACAGGTATATATCAATATTTAAATATACATACATATTTATAAATATAACATATTTTTAAAAAATAAATAAATAAAATAAAAAATAAATATATATATATATATATATATATATATATATATATATATATATATGTCGTACCTAGTAGCCAGAACGCACTTTTCAGCCTACTATGCAAGGCCCGATTTGCCTAATAAGCCAAGTTTTCCTGAATTAATATATTTTCTCTATTTTTTTTCTTGTGAAATGATAAAGCTACCCATTTCATTATGTATGAGGTCAATTTGTTTTTATTTGATTTAAAATTAACGTAGATATATGACCGAACCTAACCAACCCTACCTAACCTAACCTAACCTATCTGTATAGGTTAGGTTAGGTTAGGTGGCCGAAAAAGTTAGGTTAGGTAGGTTAGGTAGTCGAAAAGCAATTAATTCAGGAAAACTTGGCTTATTAGGCAAATCGGGCCTTGCATAGTAGGCTGAAAAGTGCGTTCTGGCTACTAGGTACGACATATATATATATATATATATATATATATATATATATATATATATATGTGTGTGTATATCACGAAAATGAACACGTGATTAAGAATGTGACAATGTCAGACAACGGAGGAAAATGAAACAGGAATTTCCTTGAGTACTTTCGTATATTAAATACATCTTCAGAAGGAATCTTCTTTCTGAAGATGTATTTAATATACGAAAGTACTTAAGGAAATTCCTGTTTCATTTTCCTCCGTGGTCTGACATTGTCATATATATATATATATATATATATATATATATATATATATATATATATATATATATATATATATATATATATATATATATATATATATATATATATATATATATATATATATATATATATATATATATGTCGTACTTAGTAGCCAGAACGCACTTCTCAGCCTACTATGCAAGGCCCGATTTGCCTAATAAGCCAAGTTTTCCTGAATTAATATATTTTCTCTAATTTTTTTCTTATGAAATGATAAAACTGTTCATTTTATTATGTATGAGTTAAGTTCTTTTCATTTGAGTTAAAACTAATGTAGATATATAACCGAACCTAACCAACCCTAAAATGGTTAACATAAATTGATTGGAATATGTATGTGGACGCTCAGTTAGTGTTACTGTAATTTATATGGTTAACGTTTGAATGACATAGTTTCCCCTCATTGTCACATTTTTTGTTACTATTTCGCTGTTCATTCTCACTCTCTCTGAATCCCGTTGACTAATTGTGCTCACGAGTGTTTGTTTAAGGTACGGTAACCATAAGCTTTTCACACAATAATTTGCAACTATTTAAGAAGATACATTTCTAAAGATTATTTAAGTTTCTAATAAATATTCTTTTTCCTAACATACAAGTCAATCACACAGTACCTAACTTCAGTCAGAAACACTTTTCTTACTTTATCTCGCAACGTCTTTTGCATATATATCCTATCTTAAAAAAATAACAATTTTAATTCATAACTGGCAACCCCCCTCCCCTCCAGAGCTTTCAAGGCCACCAAACATCATTCCTTTCCCTTAACCTCTCCCAAATTATCTTTTGCACCAATACACAAACTAGGGGGCTTTATTGCTGAGTGGACGTCGCTCCCGACTCGTAATCCTAGCTCATTCGATCCCCCGGTGATGGCACAAACGGAAATCAGCAGAGTTTCTGTCATTCTGATGCCCTCTGTTACTTAGCAGTAAATATGTAAATGAGCGTTAGACAGCTGTTGCGGGCTGCTTCCTGGGTGTGTGTGTGTGTCTGTGTGTGTGTGGAATTTTTTTTTATTAGTTAATAATAATTGATTGATTGGCAGTTGAGAGGCGGGCCGAAAGAGCAGAGCTCAACCCTCGCAAGCACAACTAGGTGAACACAACTAGATAAATACTAACAAACCACGATCTCGTACAATCCACTACACACACAACCCAGCCTCCCCCCCCAACTCCCTAAATCACTCTACCTAAGTCATTAAAAATTAAAACAAATCAATTAATACACCAAAAATACTAACTATAAATAAAGGAACCAAATTTGAGACATACAGCGACTCCAGCGTGGTCTAGTCGGAAGAGAACGTGTTCTCATCTGGATAGATTGCGATCGAGCCTGTCGGAACGGGTGTGTAACTGCAGGGCACAAATATTTGTGTGTCCCCTCCTGTAGCTGCCTCTGTTTCGACAGGTTTCCTGGATAGCTAGAACTGACCTGGCCCTTGGAAAGTGGGGAAGGGGTGAAATCCGTTGGGCCCACGGATGGATACCTTGGATCCATGGACTTAGGGCAGGTCTAATCACCTGGGATTCGAACCCACGGTGGGAATAAGGGAGGAGATATGGGGAGGGGAAGGGGAAGGATGTTTCCTGGAACCAAACCTCACATAAACCCGGACACTCACACACACACACACCCTCACCCGAACACTCACAGGGGCACTCACACTCACACACACCCATAGACTGTGATAAGGGAGACCATCTGAGGGGACACAGATGGCCTCGTGGACCCACAGGCATAACCGGACACACACGCAACCGGACTCTCACACACTCACACGGACACTCACAGGGATAAACACACACACAGACACACATCCATAGACACAAACTGTGATAAGGGAGACCATCTGAGGGGACACAGATGGCCTCCTGGACCCACAGGTATATATCAATATTTAAATATACATACATATTTATAAATATAACATATTTTTAAAAAATAAATAAATAAAATAAAAAATAAATATATATATATATATATATATATATATATATATATATATATATATATATATATATATATATATATATATATATATGTGTGTGTATATCACGAAAATGAACACGTGATTAAGAATGTGACAATGTCAGACAACGGAGGAAAATGAAACAGGAATTTCCTTGAGTACTTTCGTATATTAAATACATCTTCAGAAGGAATCTTCTTTCTGAAGATGTATTTAATATACGAAAGTACTTAAGGAAATTCCTGTTTCATTTTCCTCCGTGGTCTGACATTGTCATATATAATATATATATATATATATATATATATATATATATATATATATATATATATATATATATATATATATATATATATATATATTTATATATATATATATATATATATATATATATATGTCGTACTTAGTAGCCAGAACGCACTTCTCAGCCTACTATGCAAGGCCCGATTTGCCTAATAAGCCAAGTTTTCCTGAATTAATATATTTTCTCTAATTTTTTTCTTATGAAATGATAAAACTGTTCATTTTATTATGTATGAGTTAAGTTCTTTTCATTTGAGTTAAAACTAATGTAGATATATAACCGAACCTAACCAACCCTAAAATGGTTAACATAAATTGATTGGAATATGTATGTGGACGCTCAGTTAGTGTTACTGTAATTTATATGGTTAACGTTTGAATGACATAGTTTCCCCTCATTGTCACATTTTTTGTTACTATTTCGCTGTTCATTCTCACTCTCTCTGAATCCCGTTGACTAATTGTGCTCACGAGTGTTTGTTTAAGGTACGGTAACCATAAGCTTTTCACACAATAATTTGCAACTATTTAAGAAGATACATTTCTAAAGATTATTAAGTTTCTAATAAATATTCTTTTTCCTAACATACAAGTCAATCACACAGTACCTAACTTCAGTCAGAAACACTTTTCTTACTTTATCTCGCAACGTCTTTTGCATATATATCCTATCTTAAAAAAATAACAATTTTAATTCATAACTGGCAACCCCCCTCCCCTCCAGAGCTTTCAAGGCCACCAAACATCATTCCTTTCCCTTAACCTCTCCCAAATTATCTTTTGCACCAATACACAAACTAGGGGGCTTTATTGCTGAGTGGACGTCGCTCCCGACTCGTAATCCTAGCTCATTCGATCCCCCGGTGATGGCACAAACGGAAATCAGCAGAGTTTCTGTCATTCTGATGCCCTCTGTTACTTAGCAGTAAATATGTAAATGAGCGTTAGACAGCTGTTGCGGGCTGCTTCCTGGGTGTGTGTGTGTGTCTGTGTGTGTGTGGAATTTTTTTTTTATTAGTTAATAATAATTGATTGATTGGCAGTTGAGAGGCGGGCCGAAAGAGCAGAGCTCAACCCTCGCAAGCACAACTAGGTGAACACAACTAGATAAATACTAACAAACCACGATCTCGTACAATCCACTACACACACAAACCAGCCTCCCCCCCAACTCCCTAAATCACTCTACCTAAGTCATTAAAAAATTAAAACAAATCAATTAATACACCAAAAATACTAACTATAAATAAAGGAACCAAATTTGAGACATACAGCGACTTCAGCGTGGTCTAGTCGGAAGAGAACGTGTTCTCATCTGGATAGATTGCGATCGAGCCTGTCGGAACGGGTGTGTAACTGCAGGGCACAAATATTTGTGTGTCCCCTCCTGTAGCTGCCTCTGTTTCGACAGGTTTCCTGGATAGCTAGAACTGACCTGGCCCTTGGAAAGTGGGGAAGGGGTGAAATCCGTTGGGCCCACGGATGGATACCTTGGATCCATGGACTTAGGGCAGGTCTAATCACCTGGGATTCGAACCCACGGTGGGAATAAGGGAGGAGATATGGGGAGGGGAAGGGGAAGGATGTTTCCTGGAACCAAACCTCACATAAACCCGGACACTCACACACACACCACACCCTCACCCGAACACTCACAGGGGCACTCACACTCACACACACCCATAGACTGTGATAAGGGAGACCATCTGAGGGGACACAGATGGCCTCGTGGACCCACAGGCATAACCGGACACACACGCAACCGGACTCTCACACACTCACACGGACACTCACAGGGATAAACACACACACAGACACACATCCATAGACACAAACTGTGATAAGGGAGACCATCTGAGGGGACACAGATGGCCTCCTGGACCCACAGGTATATATCAATATTTAAATATACATACATATTTATAAATATAACATATTTTTAAAAATAAATAAATAAAATAAAAAATAAATATATATATATATATAATATATATATATATATATATATATATATATATATATATATATATATATATGTGTGTGTGTATATCACGAAAATGAACACGTGATTAAGAATGTGACAATGTCAGACAACGGAGGAAAATGAAACAGGAATTTCCTTGAGTACTTTCGTATATTAAATACATCTTCAGAAGGAATCTTCTTTCTGAAGATGTATTTAATATACGAAAGTACTTAAGGAAATTCCTGTTTCATTTTCCTCCGTGGTCTGACATTGTCATATATATATATATATATATATATATATATATATATATATATATATATATATATATATATATATATATATATATATATATATATATATATATATATGTCGTACTTAGTAGCCAGAACGCACTTCTCAGCCTACTATGCAAGGCCCGATTTGCCTAATAAGCCAAGTTTTCCTGAATTAATATATTTTCTCTAATTTTTTTCTTATGAAATGATAAAACTGTTCATTTTATTATGTATGAGTTAAGTTCTTTTCATTTGAGTTAAAACTAATGTAGATATATAACCGAACCTAACCAACCCTAAAATGGTTAACATAAATTGATTGGAATATGTATGTGGACGCTCAGTTAGTGTTACTGTAATTTATATGGTTAACGTTTGAATGACATAGTTTCCCCTCATTGTCACATTTTTTGTTACTATTTCGCTGTTCATTCTCACTCTCTCTGAAGTCCCGTTGACTAATTGTGCTCACGAGTGTTTGTTTAAGGTACGGTAACCATAAGCTTTTCACACAATAATTTGCAACTATTTAAGAAGAATACATTTCTAAAGATTATCTAAGTTTCTAATAAATATTCTTTTTCCTAACATACAAGTCAATCACACAGTACCTAACTTCAGTCAGAAACACTTTTCTTACTTTATCTCGCAACGTCTTTTGCATATATATCCTATCTTAAAAAATAACAATTTTAATTCATAACTGGCAACCCCCCTCCCCTCCAGAGCTTTCAAGGCCACCAAACATCATTCCTTTCCCTTAACCTCTCCCAAATTATCTTTTGCACCAATACACAAACTAGGGGGCTTTATTGCTGAGTGGACGTCGCTCCCGACTCGTAATCCTAGCTCATTCGATCCCCCGGTGATGGCACAAACGGAAATCAGCAGAGTTTCTATCATTCTGATGCCCTCTGTTACTTAGCAGTAAATATGTAAATGAGCGTTAGACAGCTGTTGCGGGCTGCTTCCTGGGTGTGTGTGTGTGTCTGTGTGTGTGTGGAATTTTTTTTTATTAGTTAATTAATAATTGATTGATTGGCAGTTGAGAGGCGGGCCGAAAGAGCAGAGCTCAACCCTCGCAAGCACAACTAGGTGAACACAACTAGATAAATACTAACAAACCACGATCTCGTACAATCCACTACACACACAACCCAGCCTCCCCCCCAACTCCCTAAATCACTCTACCTAAGTCATTAAAAATTAAAACAAATCAATTAATACACCAAAAATACTAACTATAAATAAAGGAACCAAATTTGAGACATACAGCGACTCCAGCGTGGTCTAGTCGGAAGAGAACGTGTTCTCATCTGGATAGATTGCGATCGAGCCTGTCGGAACGGGTGTGTAACTGCAGGGCACAAATATTTGTGTGTCCCCTCCTGTAGCTGCCTCTGTTTCGACAGGTTTCCTGGATAGCTAGAATTGACCTGGCCCTTGGAAAGTGGGGAAGGGGTGAAATCCGTTGGGCCCACGGATGGATACCTTGGATCCATGGACTTAGGGCAGGTCTAATCACCTGGGATTCGAACCCACGGTGGGAATAAGGGAGGAGATATGGGGAGGGGAAGGGGAAGGATGTTTCCTGGAACCAAACCTCACATAAACCCGGACACTCACACACACACACACCCTCACCCGAACACTCACAGGGGCACTCACACTCACACACACCCATAGACTGTGATAAGGGAGACCATCTGAGGGGACACAGATGGCCTCGTGGACCCACAGGCATAACCGGACACACACGCAACCGGACTCTCACACACTCACACGGACACTCACAGGGATAAACACACACACAGACACACATCCATAGACACAAACTGTGATAAGGGAGACCATCTGAGGGGACACAGATGGCCTCCTGGACCCACAGGTATATATCAATATTTAAATATACATACATATTTATAAATATAACATATTTTTAAAAAATAAATAAATAAAATAAAATATATATATATATATATATATATATATATATATATATATATATATATATATATATATATATATATATATATATATATGTGTGTGTGTGTGTATATCACGAAAATGAACACGTGATTAAGAATGTGACAATGTCAGACCACGGAGGAAAATGAAACAGGAATTTCCTTGAGTACTTTCGTATATTAAATACATCTTCAGAAGGAATCTTCTTTCTGAAGATGTATTTAATATACGAAAGTACTTAAGGAAATTCCTGTTTCATTTTCCTCCGTGGTCTGACATTGTCATATATATATATATATATATATATATATATATATATATATATATATATATATATATATATATATATATATATATATATATATATATATATATATATATATATATATATATATATGTCGTACCTAGTAGCCAGAACGCACTTCTCAGCCTACTATGCAAGGCCCGATTTGCCTAATAAGCCAAGTTTTCCTGAATTAATATATTTTCTCTAATTTGTTTCTTATTAAATGATAAAACTGTTCATTTCATTATGTATGAGTTAAGTTCTTTTCATTTGAGTTAAAACTAATGTAGATATATAACCGAACCTAACCAACCCTAAAATGGTTAACATAAATTGATTGGAATATGTATGTGGACGCTCAGTTAGTGTTACTGTAATTTATATGGTTAACGTTTGAATAACATAGTTTCCCCTCATTGTCACATTTTTTGTTACTATTTCGCTGTTCATTCTCACTCTCTCTGAATCCCGTTGACTAATTGTGCTCTCGAGTGTTTGTTTAAGGTACGGTAACCATAAGCTTTTCACACAATAATTTGCAACTATTTAAGAAGAAACATTTCTAAAGATTATCTAAGTTTCTAATAAATATTCTTTTTCCTAACATACAAGTCAATCACACAGTACCTAACTTCAGTCAGAAACACTTTTCTTACTTTATCTCGCAACGTCTTTTGCATATATATCCTATCTTAAAAAAATAACAATTTTAATTCATAACTGGCAATCCCCCTCCCCTCCAGAGCTTTCAAGGCCACCAAACATCATTCCTTTCCCTTAACCTCTCTCAAATTATCTTTTGCACCAATACACAAACTAGGGGGCTTTATTGCTGAGTGGACGTCGCTCCCGACTCGTAATCCTAGCTCATTCGATCCCCCGGTGATGGCACAAACGGAAATCAGCAGAGTTTCTATCATTCTGATGCCCTCTGTTACTTAGCAGTAAATATGTAAATGAGCGTTAGACAGCTGTTGCGGGCTGCTTCCTGGGTGTGTGTGTGTGTCTGTGTGTGTGTGGAATTTTTTTTTATTAGTTATTAATAATTGATTGATTGGCAGTTGAGAGGCGGGCCGAAAGAGCAGAGCTCAACCCTCGCAAGCACAACTAGGTGAACACAACTAGATAAATACTAACAAACCACGATCTCGTACAATCCACTACACACACAACCCAGCCTCCCCCCCAACTCCCTAAATCACTCTACCTAAGTCATTAAAAAATTAAAACAAATCAATTAATACACCAAAATACTAACTATAAATAAAGGAACCAAATTTGAGACATACAGCGACTCCAGCGTGGTCTAGTCGGAAGAGAACGTGTTCTCATCTGGATAGATTGCGATCGAGCCTGTCGGAACGGGTGTGTAACTGCAGGGCACAAATATTTGTGTGTCCCCTCCTGTAGCTGCCTCTGTTTCGACAGGTTTCCTGGATAGCTAGAATTGACCTGGCCCTTGGAAAGTGGGGAAAGGGTGAAATCCGTTGGGCCCACGGATGGATACCTTGGATCCATGGACTTAGGGCAGGTCTAATCACCTGGGATTCGAACCCACGGTGGGAATAAGGAAGGAGATATGGGGAGGGGAAGGGGAAGGATGTTTCCTGGAACCAAACCTCACATAAACCCGTACACTCACACCCTCACCCGAACACTCACAGGGGCACTCACACTCACACACACCCATAGACTGTGATAAGGGAGACCATCTGAGGGGACACAGATGGCCTCGTGGACCCACAGGCATAACCGGACACACACGCAACCGGACTCTCACACACTCACACGGACACTCACAGGGATAAACACACACACAGACACACATCCATAGACACAAACTGTGATAAGGGAGACCATCTGAGGGGACACAGATGGCCTCCTGGACCCACAGGTATATATCAATATTTAAATATACATACATATTTATAAATATAACATATTTTTAAAAAATAAATAAATAAAATAAAATATATATATATATATATATACTCACCCACACACCCTTCCTTATATATATATATATATATATATATATAAAATATATATATATATATATATATATATATATATATATATATATATATATATATATATATATATATATATATATATATATATATATATATATGTGTGTGTGTGTGTGTATATCACGAAAATGAACACGTGATTAAGAATGTGACAATGTCAGACCACGGAGGAAAATGAAACAGGAATTTCCTTGAGTACTTTCGTATATTAAATACATCTTCAGAAGGAATCTTCTTTCTGAAGATGTATTTAATATACGAAAGTACTTAAGGAAATTCCTGTTTCATTTTCCTCCGTGGTCTGACATTGTCATATATATATATATATATATATATATATATATATATATATATATATATATATATATATATATATATATATATATATATATATATATATATATATATATATATATATATATATATATATATATATATATATATATATATATATATATATATATGTCGTACCTAGTAGCCAGAACGCACTTCTCAGCCTACTATGCAAGGCCCGATTTGCCTAATAAGCCAAGTTTTCCTGAATTAATATATTTTCTCTAATTTTTTTCTTATTAAATGATAAAACTGTTCATTTCATTATGTATGAGTTAAGTTCTTTTCATTTGAGTTAAAACTAATGTAGATATATAACCGAACCTAACCAACCCTAAAATGGTTAACATAAATTGATTGGAATATGTATGTGGACGCTCAGTTAGTGTTACTGTAATTTATATGGTTAACGTTTGAATGACATAGTTTCCCCTCATTGTCACATTTTTTGTTACTATTTCGCTGTTCATTCTCACTCTCTCTGAATCCCGTTGACTAATTGTGCTCACGAGTGTTTGTTTAAGGTACGGTAACCATAAGCTTTTCACACAATAATTTGCAACTATTTAAGAAGAAACATTTCTAAAGATTATCTAAGTTTCTAATAAATATTCTTTTTCCTAACATACAAGTCAATCACACAGTACCTAACTTCAGTCAGAAACACTTTTCTTACTTTATCTCGCAACGTCTTTTGCATATATATCCTATCTTAAAAAATAACAATTTTAATTCATAACTGGCAACCCCCCTCCCCTCCAGAGCTTTCAAGGCCACCAAACATCATTCCTTTCCCTTAACCTCTCCCAAATTATCTTTTGCACCAATACACAAACTAGGGGGCTTTATTGCTGAGTGGACGTCGCTCCCGACTCGTAATCCTAGCTCATTCGATCCCCCGGTGATGGCACAAACGGAAATCAGCAGAGTTTCTATCATTCTGATGCCCTCTGTTACTTAGCAGTAAATATGTAAATGAGCGTTAGACAGCTGTTGCGGGCTGCTTCCTGGGTGTGTGTGTGTGTCTGTGTGTGTGTGGAATTTTTTTTATTAGTTATTAATAATTGATTGATTGGCAGTTGAGAGGCGGGCCGAAAGAGCAGAGCTCAACCCTCGCAAGCACAACTAGGTGAACACAACTAGATAAATACTAACAAACCACGATCTCGTACAATCCACTACACACACAACCCAGCCTCCCCCCCAACTCCCTAAATCACTCTACCTAAGTCATTAAAAAATTAAAACAAATCAATTAATACACCAAAAATACTAACTATAAATAAAGGAACCAAATTTGAGACATACAGCGACTCCAGCGTGGTCTAGTCGGAAGAGAACGTGTTCTCATCTGGATAGATTGCGATCGAGCCTGTCGGAACGGGTGTGTAACTGCAGGGCACAAATATTTGTGTGTCCCCTCCTGTAGCTGCCTCTGTTTCGACAGGTTTCCTGGATAGCTAGAATTGACCTGGCCCTTGGAAAGTGGGGAAAGGGTGAAATCCGTTGGGCCCACGGATGGATACCTTGGATCCATGGACTTAGGGCAGGTCTAATCACCTGGGATTCGAACCCACGGTGGGAATAAGGAAGGAGATATGGGGAGGGGAAGGGGAAGGATGTTTCCTGGAACCAAACCTCACATAAACCCGTACACTCACACACACACACACCCTCACCCGAACACTCACAGGGGCACTCACACTCACACACACCCATAGACTGTGATAAGGGAGACCATCTGAGGGGACACAGATGGCCTCGTGGACCCACAGGCATAACCGGACACACACGCAACCGGACTCTCACACACTCACACGGACACTCACAGGGATAAACACACACACAGACACACATCCATAGACACAAACTGTGATAAGGGAGACCATCTGAGGGGACACAGATGGCCTCCTGGACCCACAGGTATATATCAATATTTAAATATACATACATATTTATAAATATAACATATTTTTAAAAAATAAATAAATAAAATAAAATATATATATATATATATATATATATATATATATATATATATATATATATATATATATATATATATATATATATATATATATATATATGTGTGTGTGTATATCACGAAAATGAACACGTGATTAAGAATGTGACAATGTCAGACCACGGAGGAAAATGAAACAGGAATTTCCTTGAGTACTTTCGTATATTAAATACATCTTCAGAAGGAATCTTCTTTCTGAAGATGTATTTAATATACGAAAGTACTTAAGGAAATTCCTGTTTCATTTTCCTCCGTGGTCTGACATTGTCATATATATATATATGTCGTACCTAGTAGCCAGAACTCACTTCTCAGCCTACTATTCAAGGCCCGATTTGCCTAATAAGCCAAGTTTTCCTGAATTAATATATTTACTATAATTTTTTTCTTATGAAATGATAAAGCTACCCTTTTCACTATGTATGAGGTCAATTTTTTTTTATTGGAGTTAAAATTAACGTAGATATATGACCGAACCTAACCAACCCTACCTAACCTAACCTAACCTATATATATAGGTAAGGTTAGGTTAGGTAGCCAAAAAAAGCTAGGTTAGGTTAGGTTAGGTAGGTTAGGTCGACGAAAAAACATTAATTCATGAAAACTTGGCTTATTAGGCAAATCGGGCCTTGCATAGTAGGCTGAGAAGTGAGTTCTGGCTACTAGGTACGACATATATATATATATATATATATATATATATATATATATATATATATATATATATATATATATATGTCGTACCTAGTAGCCAGAACGCACTTCTCAGCCTACTATGCAAGGCCCGATTTGCCTAATAAGCCAAGTTTTCCTGAATTAATATATTTTCTCTAATTTTTTTCTTATTAAATGATAAAACTGTTCATTTCATTATGTATGAGTTAAGTTCTTTTCATTTGAGTTAAAACTAATGTAGATATATAACCGAACCTAACCAACCCTAAAATGGTTAACATAAATTGATTGGAATATGTATGTGGACGCTCAGTTAGTGTTACTGTAATTTATATGGTTAACGTTTGAATGACATAGTTTCCCCTCATTGTCACATTTTTTGTTACTATTTCGCTGTTCATTCTCACTCTCTCTGAATCCCGTTGACTAATTGTGCTCACGAGTGTTTGTTTAAGGTACGGTAACCATAAGCTTTTCACACAATAATTTGCAACTATTTAAGAAGAAACATTTCTAAAGATTATCTAAGTTTCTAATAAATATTCTTTTTCCTAACATACAAGTCAATCACACAGTACCTAACTTCAGTCAGAAACACTTTTCTTACTTTATCTCGCAACGTCTTTTGCATATATATCCTATCTTAAAGAAATAACAATTTTAATTCATAACTGGCAACCCCCCTCCCCTCCAGAGCTTTCAAGGCCACCAAACATCATTCCTTTCCCTTAACCTCTCCCAAATTATCTTTTGCACCAATACACAAACTAGGGGGCTTTATTGCTGAGTGGACGTCGCTCCCGACTCGTAATCCTAGCTCATTCGATCCCCCGGTGATGGCACAAACGGAAATCAGCAGAGTTTCTATCATTCTGATGCCCTCTGTTACTTAGCAGTAAATATGTAAATGAGCGTTAGACAGCTGTTGCGGGCTGCTTCCTGGGTGTGTGTGTGTGTCTGTGTGTGTGTGGAATTTTTTTTTATTAGTTATTAATAATTGATTGATTGGCAGTTGAGAGGCGGGCCGAAAGAGCAGAGCTCAACCCTCGCAAGCACAACTAGGTGAACACAACTAGATAAATACTAACAAACCACGATCTCGTACAATCCACTACACACACAACCCAGCCTCCCCCCCAACTCCCTAAATCACTCTACCTAAGTCATTAAAAAATTAAAACAAATCAATTAATACACCAAAAATACTAACTATAAATAAAGGAACCAAATTTGAGACATACAGCGACTCCAGCGTGGTCTAGTCGGAAGAGAACGTGTTCTCATCTGGATAGATTGCGATCGAGCCTGTCGGAACGGGTGTGTAACTGCAGGGCACAAATATTTGTGTGTCCCCTCCTGTAGCTGCCTCTGTTTCGACAGGTTTCCTGGATAGCTAGAATTGACCTGGCCCTTGGAAAGTGGGGAAAGGGTGAAATCCGTTGGGCCCACGGATGGATACCTTGGATCCATGGACTTAGGGCAGGTCTAATCACCTGGGATTCGAACCCACGGTGGGAATAAGGAAGGAGATATGGGGAGGGGAAGGGGAAGGATGTTTCCTGGAACCAAACCTCACATAAACCCGTACACTCACACACACACACACCCTCACCCGAACACTCACAGGGGCACTCACACTCACACACACCCATAGACTGTGATAAGGGAGACCATCTGAGGGGACACAGATGGCCTCGTGGACCCACAGGCATAACCGGACACACACGCAACCGGACTCTCACACACTCACACGGACACTCACAGGGATAAACACACACACAGACACACATCCATAGACACAAACTGTGATAAGGGAGACCATCTGAGGGGACACAGATGGCCTCCTGGACCCACAGGTATATATCAATATTTAAATATACATACATATTTATAAATATAACATATTTTTAAAAAATAAATAAATAAAATAAAATATATATATATATATATATATATATATATATATATATATATATATATATATATATATATATATATATATATATATATATATATATATATATATATATATATATATATGTGTGTGTGTGTGTATATCACGAAAATGAACACGTGATTAAGAATGTGACAATGTCAGACCACGGAGGAAAATGAAACAGGAATTTCCTTGAGTACTTTCGTATATTAAATACATCTTCAGAAGGAATCTTCTTTCTGAAGATGTATTTAATATACGAAAGTACTTAAGGAAATTCCTGTTTCATTTTCCTCCGTGGTCTGACATTGTCATATATATATATATATATATATATATATATATATATATATATATATATATATATATATATATATATATATATATATATATATATATATATATATATATATATATATATATATATATATATATATATATATATATATATATATATATATATATATGTCGTACCTAGTAGCCAGAACGCACTTCTCAGCCTACTATGCAAGGCCCGATTTGCCTAATAAGCCAAGTTTTCCTGAATTAATATATTTTCTCTAATTTTTTTCTTATTAAATGATAAAACTGTTCATTTCATTATGTATGAGTTAAGTTCTTTTCATTTGAGTTAAAACTAATGTAGATATATAACCGAACCTAACCAACCCTAAAATGGTTAACATAAATTGATTGGAATATGTATGTGGACGCTCAGTTAGTGTTACTGTAATTTATATGGTTAACGTTTGAATGACATAGTTTCCCCTCATTGTCACATTTTTTGTTACTATTTCGCTGTTCATTCTCACTCTCTCTGAATCCCGTTGACTAATTGTGCTCACGAGTGTTTGTTTAAGGTACGGTAACCATAAGCTTTTCACACAATAATTTGCAACTATTTAAGAAGAAACATTTCTAAAGATTATCTAAGTTTCTAATAAATATTCTTTTTCCTAACATACAAGTCAATCACACAGTACCTAACTTCAGTCAGAAACACTTTTCTTACTTTATCTCGCAACGTCTTTTGCATATATATCCTATCTTAAAGAAATAACAATTTTAATTCATAACTGGCAACCCTCCAGAGCTTTCAAGGCCACCAAACATCATTCCTTTCCCTTAACCTCTCCCAAATTATCTTTTGCACCAATACACAAACTAGGGGGCTTTATTGCTGAGTGGACGTCGCTCCCGACTCGTAATCCTAGCTCATTCGATCCCCCGGTGATGGCACAAACGGAAATCAGCAGAGTTTCTATCATTCTGATGCCCTCTGTTACTTAGCAGTAAATATGTAAATGAGCGTTAGACAGCTGTTGCGGGCTGCTTCCTGGGTGTGTGTGTGTGTCTGTGTGTGTGTGGAATTTTTTTTTATTAGTTATTAATAATTGATTGATTGGCAGTTGAGAGGCGGGCCGAAAGAGCAGAGCTCAACCCTCGCAAGCACAACTAGGTGAACACAACTAGATAAATACTAACAAACCACGATCTCGTACAATCCACTACACACACAACCCAGCCTCCCCCCCAACTCCCTAAATCACTCTACCTAAGTCATTAAAAAATTAAAACAAATCAATTAATACACCAAAAATACTAACTATAAATAAAGGAACCAAATTTGAGACATACAGCGACTCCAGCGTGGTCTAGTCGGAAGAGAACGTGTTCTCATCTGGATAGATTGCGATCGAGCCTGTCGGAACGGGTGTGTAACTGCAGGGCACAAATATTTGTGTGTCCCCTCCTGTAGCTGCCTCTGTTTCGACAGGTTTCCTGGATAGCTAGAATTGACCTGGCCCTTGGAAAGTGGGGAAAGGGTGAAATCCGTTGGGCCCACGGATGGATACCTTGGATCCATGGACTTAGGGCAGGTCTAATCACCTGGGATTCGAACCCACGGTGGGAATAAGGAAGGAGATATGGGGAGGGGAAGGGGAAGGATGTTTCCTGGAACCAAACCTCACATAAACCCGTACACTCACACACACACACACCCTCACCCGAACACTCACAGGGGCACTCACACTCACACACACCCATAGACTGTGATAAGGGAGACCATCTGAGGGGACACAGATGGCCTCGTGGACCCACAGGCATAACCGGACACACACGCAACCGGACTCTCACACACTCACACGGACACTCACAGGGATAAACACACACACAGACACACATCCATAGACACAAACTGTGATAAGGGAGACCATCTGAGGGGACACAGATGGCCTCCTGGACCCACAGGTATATATCAATATTTAAATATACATACATATTTATAAATATAACATATTTTTAAAAAATAAATAAATAAAATATATATATATATATATATATATATATATATATATATATATATATATATATATATATATATATATATATATATATATGTGTGTGTGTGTGTGTATATCACGAAAATGAACACGTGATTAAGAATGTGACAATGTCAGACCACGGAGGAAAATGAAACAGGAATTTCCTTGAGTACTTTCGTATATTAAATACATCTTCAGAAGGAATCTTCTTTCTGAAGATGTATTTAATATACGAAAGTACTTAAGGAAATTCCTGTTTCATTTTCCTCCGTGGTCTGACATTGTCATATATATATATATATATATATATATATATATATATATATATATATATATATATATATATATATATATATATATATATATATATATATATATATATATATATATATATATATATGTCGTACCTAGTAGCCAGAACGCACTTCTCAGCCTACTATGCAAGGCCCGATTTGCCTAATAAGCCAAGTTTTCCTGAATTAATATATTTTCTCTAATTTGTTTCTTATTAAATGATAAAACTGTTCATTTCATTATGTATGAGTTAAGTTCTTTTCATTTGAGTTAAAACTAATGTAGATATATAACCGAACCTAACCAACCCTAAAATGGTTAACATAAATTGATTGGAATATGTATGTGGACGCTCAGTTAGTGTTACTGTAATTTATATGGTTAACGTTTGAATAACATAGTTTCCCCTCATTGTCACATTTTTTGTTACTATTTCGCTGTTCATTCTCACTCTCTCTGAATCCCGTTGACTAATTGTGCTCTCGAGTGTTTGTTTAAGGTACGGTAACCATAAGCTTTTCACACAATAATTTGCAACTATTTAAGAAGAAACATTTCTAAAGATTATCTAAGTTTCTAATAAATATTCTTTTTCCTAACATACAAGTCAATCACACAGTACCTAACTTCAGTCAGAAACACTTTTCTTACTTTATCTCGCAACGTCTTTTGCATATATATCCTATCTTAAAAAAATAACAATTTTAATTCATAACTGGCAATCCCCCTCCCCTCCAGAGCTTTCAAGGCCACCAAACATCATTCCTTTCCCTTAACCTCTCTCAAATTATCTTTTGCACCAATACACAAACTAGGGGGCTTTATTGCTGAGTGGACGTCGCTCCCGACTCGTAATCCTAGCTCATTCGATCCCCCGGTGATGGCACAAACGGAAATCAGCAGAGTTTCTATCATTCTGATGCCCTCTGTTACTTAGCAGTAAATATGTAAATGAGCGTTAGACAGCTGTTGCGGGCTGCTTCCTGGGTGTGTGTGTGTGTCTGTGTGTGTGTGGAATTTTTTTTTATTAGTTATTAATAATTGATTGATTGGCAGTTGAGAGGCGGGCCGAAAGAGCAGAGCTCAACCCTCGCAAGCACAACTAGGTGAACACAACTAGATAAATACTAACAAACCACGATCTCGTACAATCCACTACACACACAACCCAGCCTCCCCCCCAACTCCCTAAATCACTCTACCTAAGTCATTAAAAAATTAAAACAAATCAATTAATACACCAAAAATACTAACTATAAATAAAGGAACCAAATTTGAGACATACAGCGACTCCAGCGTGGTCTAGTCGGAAGAGAACGTGTTCTCATCTGGATAGATTGCGATCGAGCCTGTCGGAACGGGTGTGTAACTGCAGGGCACAAATATTTGTGTGTCCCCTCCTGTAGCTGCCTCTGTTTCGACAGGTTTCCTGGATAGCTAGAATTGACCTGGCCCTTGGAAAGTGGGGAAAGGGTGAAATCCGTTGGGCCCACGGATGGATACCTTGGATCCATGGACTTAGGGCAGGTCTAATCACCTGGGATTCGAACCCACGGTGGGAATAAGGAAGGAGATATGGGGAGGGGAAGGGGAAGGATGTTTCCTGGAACCAAACCTCACATAAACCCGTACACTCACACACACACACACCCTCACCCGAACACTCACAGGGGCACTCACACTCACACACACCCATAGACTGTGATAAGGGAGACCATCTGAGGGGACACAGATGGCCTCGTGGACCCACAGGCATAACCGGACACACACGCAACCGGACTCTCACACACTCACACGGACACTCACAGGGATAAACACACACACAGACACACATCCATAGACACAAACTGTGATAAGGGAGACCATCTGAGGGGACACAGATGGCCTCCTGGACCCACAGGTATATATCAATATTTAAATATACATACATATTTATAAATATAACATATTTTTAAAAAATAAATAAATAAAATAAAATATATATATATATATATATATATATATATATATATATATATATATATATATATATATATATATATATATATATATATATATATATGTGTGTGTGTGTATATCACGAAAATGAACACGTGATTAAGAATGTGACAATGTCAGACCACGGAGGAAAATGAAACAGGAATTTCCTTGAGTACTTTCGTATATTAAATACATCTTCAGAAGGAATCTTCTTTCTGAAGATGTATTTAATATACGAAAGTACTTAAGGAAATTCCTGTTTCATTTTCCTCCGTGGTCTGACATTGTCATATATATATATATGTCGTACCTAGTAGCCAGAACTCACTTCTCAGCCTACTATTCAAGGCCCGATTTGCCTAATAAGCCAAGTTTTCCTGAATTAATATATTTACTATAATTTTTTTCTTATGAAATGATAAAGCTACCCTTTTCACTATGTATGAGGTCAATTTTTTTTTATTGGAGTTAAAATTAACGTAGATATATGACCGAACCTAACCAACCCTACCTAACCTAACCTAACCTATATATATAGGTAAGGTTAGGTTAGGTAGCCAAAAAAAGCTAGGTTAGGTTAGGTTAGGTAGGTTAGGTCGACGAAAAAACATTAATTCATGAAAACTTGGCTTATTAGGCAAATCGGGCCTTGCATAGTAGGCTGAGAAGTGAGTTCTGGCTACTAGGTACGACATATATATATATATATATATATATATATATATATATATATATATATATATATATATATATATATATATATATATATATATATATATATATATATATATGTCGTACCTAGTAGCCAGAACGCACTTCTCAGCCTACTATGCAAGGCCCGATTTGCCTAATAAGCCAAGTTTTCCTGAATTAATATATTTTCTCTAATTTTTTTCTTATTAAATGATAAAACTGTTCATTTCATTATGTATGAGTTAAGTTCTTTTCATTTGAGTTAAAACTAATGTAGATATATAACCGAACCTAACCAACCCTAAAATGGTTAACATAAATTGATTGGAATATGTATGTGGACGCTCAGTTAGTGTTACTGTAATTTATATGGTTAACGTTTGAATGACATAGTTTCCCCTCATTGTCACATTTTTTGTTACTATTTCGCTGTTCATTCTCACTCTCTCTGAATCCCGTTGACTAATTGTGCTCACGAGTGTTTGTTTAAGGTACGGTAACCATAAGCTTTTCACACAATAATTTGCAACTATTTAAGAAGAAACATTTCTAAAGATTATATAAGTTTCTAATAAATATTCTTTTTCCTAACATACAAGTCAATCACACAGTACCTAACTTCAGTCAGAAACACTTTTCTTACTTTATCTCGCAACGTCTTTTGCATATATATCCTATCTTAAAAAAATAACAATTTTAATTCATAACTGGCAATCCCCCTCCCCTCCAGAGCTTTCAAGGCCACCAAACATCATTCCTTTCCCTTAACCTCTCTCAAATTATCTTTTGCACCAATACACAAACTAGGGGGCTTTATTGCTGAGTGGACGTCGCTCCCGACTCGTAATCCTAGCTCATTCGATCCCCCGGTGATGGCACAAACGGAAATCAGCAGAGTTTCTATCATTCTGATGCCCTCTGTTACTTAGCAGTAAATATGTAAATGAGCGTTAGACAGCTGTTGCGGGCTGCTTCCTGGGTGTGTGTGTGTGTCTGTGTGTGTGTGGAATTTTTTTTATTAGTTATTAATAATTGATTGATTGGCAGTTGAGAGGCGGGCCGAAAGAGCAGAGCTCAACCCTCGCAAGCACAACTAGGTGAACACAACTAGATAAATACTAACAAACCACGATCTCGTACAATCCACTACACACACAACCCAGCCTCCCCCCCAACTCCCTAAATCACTCTACCTAAGTCATTAAAAAATTAAAACAAATCAATTAATACACCAAAAATACTAACTATAAATAAAGGAACCAAATTTGAGACATACAGCGACTCCAGCGTGGTCTAGTCGGAAGAGAACGTGTTCTCATCTGGATAGATTGCGATCGAGCCTGTCGGAACGGGTGTGTAACTGCAGGGCACAAATATTTGTGTGTCCCCTCCTGTAGCTGCCTCTGTTTCGACAGGTTTCCTGGATAGCTAGAATTGACCTGGCCCTTGGAAAGTGGGGAAAGGGTGAAATCCGTTGGGCCCACGGATGGATACCTTGGATCCATGGACTTAGGGCAGGTCTAATCACCTGGGATTCGAACCCACGGTGGGAATAAGGAAGGAGATATGGGGAGGGGAAGGGGAAGGATGTTTCCTGGAACCAAACCTCACATAAACCCGTACACTCACACACACACACACCCTCACCCGAACACTCACAGGGGCACTCACACTCACACACACCCATAGACTGTGATAAGGGAGACCATCTGAGGGGACACAGATGGCCTCGTGGACCCACAGGCATAACCGGACACACACGCAACCGGACTCTCACACACTCACACGGACACTCACAGGGATAAACACACACACAGACACACATCCATAGACACAAACTGTGATAAGGGAGACCATCTGAGGGGACACAGATGGCCTCCTGGACCCACAGGTATATATCAATATTTAAATATACATACATATTTATAAATATAACATATTTTTAAAAAATAAATAAATAAAATAAAATATATATATATATATATATATATATATATATATATATATATATATATATATATATATATATATATATATATATATATATATATATATATATATATATATATATATATATGTGTGTGTGTGTGTGTATATCACGAAAATGAACACGTGATTAAGAATGTGACAATGTCAGACCACGGAGGAAAATGAAACAGGAATTTCCTTGAGTACTTTCGTATATTAAATACATCTTCAGAAGGAATCTTCTTTCTGAAGATGTATTTAATATACGAAAGTACTTAAGGAAATTCCTGTTTCATTTTCCTCCGTGGTCTGACATTGTCATATATATATATATATATATATATATATATATATATATATATATATATATATATATATATATATATATATATATATATATATATATGTCGTACCTAGTAGCCAGAACGCACTTCTCAGCCTACTATGCAAGGCCCGATTTGCCTAATAAGCCAAGTTTTCCTGAATTAATATATTTTCTCTAATTTTTTTCTTATTAAATGATAAAACTGTTCATTTCATTATGTATGAGTTAAGTTCTTTTCATTTGAGTTAAAACTAATGTAGATATATAACCGAACCTAACCAACCCTAAAATGGTTAACATAAATTGATTGGAATATGTATGTGGACGCTCAGTTAGTGTTACTGTAATTTATATGGTTAACGTTTGAATGACATAGTTTCCCCTCATTGTCACATTTTTTGTTACTATTTCGCTGTTCATTCTCACTCTCTCTGAATCCCGTTGACTAATTGTGCTCACGAGTGTTTGTTTAAGGTACGGTAACCATAAGCTTTTCACACAATAATTTGCAACTATTTAAGAAGAAACATTTCTAAAGATTATCTAAGTTTCTAATAAATATTCTTTTTCCTAACATACAAGTCAATCACACAGTACCTAACTTCAGTCAGAAACACTTTTCTTACTTTATCTCGCAACGTCTTTTGCATATATATCCTATCTTAAAGAAATAACAATTTTAATTCATAACTGGCAACCCTCCAGAGCTTTCAAGGCCACCAAACATCATTCCTTTCCCTTAACCTCTCCCAAATTATCTTTTGCACCAATACACAAACTAGGGGGCTTTATTGCTGAGTGGACGTCGCTCCCGACTCGTAATCCTAGCTCATTCGATCCCCCGGTGATGGCACAAACGGAAATCAGCAGAGTTTCTATCATTCTGATGCCCTCTGTTACTTAGCAGTAAATATGTAAATGAGCGTTAGACAGCTGTTGCGGGCTGCTTCCTGGGTGTGTGTGTGTGTCTGTGTGTGTGTGGAATTTTTTTTTATTAGTTATTAATAATTGATTGATTGGCAGTTGAGAGGCGGGCCGAAAGAGCAGAGCTCAACCCTCGCAAGCACAACTAGGTGAACACAACTAGATAAATACTAACAAACCACGATCTCGTACAATCCACTACACACACAACCCAGCCTCCCCCCCAACTCCCTAAATCACTCTACCTAAGTCATTAAAAAATTAAAACAAATCAATTAATACACCAAAAATACTAACTATAAATAAAGGAACCAAATTTGAGACATACAGCGACTCCAGCGTGGTCTAGTCGGAAGAGAACGTGTTCTCATCTGGATAGATTGCGATCGAGCCTGTCGGAACGGGTGTGTAACTGCAGGGCACAAATATTTGTGTGTCCCCTCCTGTAGCTGCCTCTGTTTCGACAGGTTTCCTGGATAGCTAGAATTGACCTGGCCCTTGGAAAGTGGGGAAAGGGTGAAATCCGTTGGGCCCACGGATGGATACCTTGGATCCATGGACTTAGGGCAGGTCTAATCACCTGGGATTCGAACCCACGGTGGGAATAAGGAAGGAGATATGGGGAGGGGAAGGGGAAGGATGTTTCCTGGAACCAAACCTCACATAAACCCGTACACTCACACACACACACACCCTCACCCGAACACTCACAGGGGCACTCACACTCACACACACCCATAGACTGTGATAAGGGAGACCATCTGAGGGGACACAGATGGCCTCGTGGACCCACAGGCATAACCGGACACACACGCAACCGGACTCTCACACACTCACACGGACACTCACAGGGATAAACACACACACAGACACACATCCATAGACACAAACTGTGATAAGGGAGACCATCTGAGGGGACACAGATGGCCTCCTGGACCCACAGGTATATATCAATATTTAAATATACATACATATTTATAAATATAACATATTTTTAAAAAATAAATAAATAAAATAAAATATATATATATATATATATATATATATATATATATATATATATATATATATATATATATATATATATATATATATATATATATATATATATGTGTGTGTGTGTATATCACGAAAATGAACACGTGATTAAGAATGTGACAATGTCAGACCACGGAGGAAAATGAAACAGGAATTTCCTTGAGTACTTTCGTATATTAAATACATCTTCAGAAGGAATCTTCTTTCTGAAGATGTATTTAATATACGAAAGTACTTAAGGAAATTCCTGTTTCATTTTCCTCCGTGGTCTGACATTGTCATATATATATATATGTCGTACCTAGTAGCCAGAACTCACTTCTCAGCCTACTATTCAAGGCCCGATTTGCCTAATAAGCCAAGTTTTCCTGAATTAATATATTTACTATAATTTTTTTCTTATGAAATGATAAAGCTACCCTTTTCACTATGTATGAGGTCAATTTTTTTTTATTGGAGTTAAAATTAACGTAGATATATGACCGAACCTAACCAACCCTACCTAACCTAACCTAACCTATATATATAGGTAAGGTTAGGTTAGGTAGCCAAAAAAAGCTAGGTTAGGTTAGGTTAGGTAGGTTAGGTCGACGAAAAAACATTAATTCATGAAAACTTGGCTTATTAGGCAAATCGGGCCTTGCATAGTAGGCTGAGAAGTGAGTTCTGGCTACTAGGTACGACATATATATATATATATATATATATATATATATATATATATATATATATATATATATATATATATATATATATATATATTATCCTATATATATATATATATATATATATATATATATATATATATATATATATATTATCCTATATATATATATATATATATATATATATATATATATATATATATATATATATATATATATATATATGTCGTACCTAGTAGCCAGAACGCACTTCTCAGCCTACTATGCAAGGCCCGATTTGCCTAATAAGCCAAGTTTTCCTGAATTAATATATTTTCTCTAATTTTTTTCTTATTAAATGATAAAACTGTTCATTTCATTATGTATGAGTTAAGTTCTTTTCATTTGAGTTAAAACTAATGTAGATATATAACCGAACCTAACCAACCCTAAAATGGTTAACATAAATTGATTGGAATATGTATGTGGACGCTCAGTTAGTGTTACTGTAATTTATATGGTTAACGTTTGAATGACATAGTTTCCCCTCATTGTCACATTTTTTGTTACTATTTCGCTGTTCATTCTCACTCTCTCTGAATCCCGTTGACTAATTGTGCTCACGAGTGTTTGTTTAAGGTACGGTAACCATAAGCTTTTCACACAATAATTTGCAACTATTTAAGAAGAAACATTTCTAAAGATTATATAAGTTTCTAATAAATATTCTTTTTCCTAACATACAAGTCAATCACACAGTACCTAACTTCAGTCAGAAACACTTTTCTTACTTTATCTCGCAACGTCTTTTGCATATATATCCTATCTTAAAAAAATAACAATTTTAATTCATAACTGGCAATCCCCCTCCCCTCCAGAGCTTTCAAGGCCACCAAACATCATTCCTTTCCCTTAACCTCTCTCAAATTATCTTTTGCACCAATACACAAACTAGGGGGCTTTATTGCTGAGTGGACGTCGCTCCCGACTCGTAATCCTAGCTCATTCGATCCCCCGGTGATGGCACAAACGGAAATCAGCAGAGTTTCTATCATTCTGATGCCCTCTGTTACTTAGCAGTAAATATGTAAATGAGCGTTAGACAGCTGTTGCGGGCTGCTTCCTGGGTGTGTGTGTGTGTCTGTGTGTGTGTGGAATTTTTTTTATTAGTTATTAATAATTGATTGATTGGCAGTTGAGAGGCGGGCCGAAAGAGCAGAGCTCAACCCTCGCAAGCACAACTAGGTGAACACAACTAGATAAATACTAACAAACCACGATCTCGTACAATCCACTACACACACAACCCAGCCTCCCCCCCAACTCCCTAAATCACTCTACCTAAGTCATTAAAAAATTAAAACAAATCAATTAATACACCAAAAATACTAACTATAAATAAAGGAACCAAATTTGAGACATACAGCGACTCCAGCGTGGTCTAGTCGGAAGAGAACGTGTTCTCATCTGGATAGATTGCGATCGAGCCTGTCGGAACGGGTGTGTAACTGCAGGGCACAAATATTTGTGTGTCCCCTCCTGTAGCTGCCTCTGTTTCGACAGGTTTCCTGGATAGCTAGAATTGACCTGGCCCTTGGAAAGTGGGGAAAGGGTGAAATCCGTTGGGCCCACGGATGGATACCTTGGATCCATGGACTTAGGGCAGGTCTAATCACCTGGGATTCGAACCCACGGTGGGAATAAGGAAGGAGATATGGGGAGGGGAAGGGGAAGGATGTTTCCTGGAACCAAACCTCACATAAACCCGTACACTCACACACACACACACCCTCACCCGAACACTCACAGGGGCACTCACACTCACACACACCCATAGACTGTGATAAGGGAGACCATCTGAGGGGACACAGATGGCCTCGTGGACCCACAGGCATAACCGGACACACACGCAACCGGACTCTCACACACTCACACGGACACTCACAGGGATAAACACACACACAGACACACATCCATAGACACAAACTGTGATAAGGGAGACCATCTGAGGGGACACAGATGGCCTCCTGGACCCACAGGTATATATCAATATTTAAATATACATACATATTTATAAATATAACATATTTTTAAAAAATAAATAAATAAAATAAAATATATATATATATATATATATATATATATATATATATATATATATATATATATATATATATATATATATATATATATATGTGTGTGTGTGTATATCACGAAAATGAACACGTGATTAAGAATGTGACAATGTCAGACCACGGAGGAAAATGAAACAGGAATTTCCTTGAGTACTTTCGTATATTAAATACATCTTCAGAAGGAATCTTCTTTCTGAAGATGTATTTAATATACGAAAGTACTTAAGGAAATTCCTGTTTCATTTTCCTCCGTGGTCTGACATTGTCATATATATATATATGTCGTACCTAGTAGCCAGAACTCACTTCTCAGCCTACTATTCAAGGCCCGATTTGCCTAATAAGCCAAGTTTTCCTGAATTAATATATTTACTATAATTTTTTTCTTATGAAATGATAAAGCTACCCTTTTCACTATGTATGAGGTCAATTTTTTTTTATTGGAGTTAAAATTAACGTAGATATATGACCGAACCTAACCAACCCTACCTAACCTAACCTAACCTATATATATAGGTAAGGTTAGGTTAGGTAGCCAAAAAAAGCTAGGTTAGGTTAGGTTAGGTAGGTTAGGTCGACGAAAAAACATTAATTCATGAAAACTTGGCTTATTAGGCAAATCGGGCCTTGCATAGTAGGCTGAGAAGTGAGTTCTGGCTACTAGGTACGACATATATATATATATATATATATATATATATATATATATATATATATATATATATATATATATATATATATATATATATATATATATATATATATATATATATATATATATATATATATATATATATATATATATTATCCTATATATATATATATATATATATATATATATATATATATATATATATATATATATATATATATGTCGTACCTAGTAGCCAGAACGCACTTCTCAGCCTACTATGCAAGGCCCGATTTGCCTAATAAGCCAAGTTTTCCTGAATTAATATATTTTCTCTAATTTTTTTCTTATTAAATGATAAAACTGTTCATTTCATTATGTATGAGTTAAGTTCTTTTCATTTGAGTTAAAACTAATGTAGATATATAACCGAACCTAACCAACCCTAAAATGGTTAACATAAATTGATTGGAATATGTATGTGGACGCTCAGTTAGTGTTACTGTAATTTATATGGTTAACGTTTGAATGACATAGTTTCCCCTCATTGTCACATTTTTTGTTACTATTTCGCTGTTCATTCTCACTCTCTCTGAATCCCGTTGACTAATTGTGCTCACGAGTGTTTGTTTAAGGTACGGTAACCATAAGCTTTTCACACAATAATTTGCAACTATTTAAGAAGAAACATTTCTAAAGATTATATAAGTTTCTAATAAATATTCTTTTTCCTAACATACAAGTCAATCACACAGTACCTAACTTCAGTCAGAAACACTTTTCTTACTTTATCTCGCAACGTCTTTTGCATATATATCCTATCTTAAAAAAATAACAATTTTAATTCATAACTGGCAATCCCCCTCCCCTCCAGAGCTTTCAAGGCCACCAAACATCATTCCTTTCCCTTAACCTCTCTCAAATTATCTTTTGCACCAATACACAAACTAGGGGGCTTTATTGCTGAGTGGACGTCGCTCCCGACTCGTAATCCTAGCTCATTCGATCCCCCGGTGATGGCACAAACGGAAATCAGCAGAGTTTCTATCATTCTGATGCCCTCTGTTACTTAGCAGTAAATATGTAAATGAGCGTTAGACAGCTGTTGCGGGCTGCTTCCTGGGTGTGTGTGTGTGTCTGTGTGTGTGTGGAATTTTTTTTATTAGTTATTAATAATTGATTGATTGGCAGTTGAGAGGCGGGCCGAAAGAGCAGAGCTCAACCCTCGCAAGCACAACTAGGTGAACACAACTAGATAAATACTAACAAACCACGATCTCGTACAATCCACTACACACACAACCCAGCCTCCCCCCCAACTCCCTAAATCACTCTACCTAAGTCATTAAAAAATTAAAACAAATCAATTAATACACCAAAAATACTAACTATAAATAAAGGAACCAAATTTGAGACATACAGCGACTCCAGCGTGGTCTAGTCGGAAGAGAACGTGTTCTCATCTGGATAGATTGCGATCGAGCCTGTCGGAACGGGTGTGTAACTGCAGGGCACAAATATTTGTGTGTCCCCTCCTGTAGCTGCCTCTGTTTCGACAGGTTTCCTGGATAGCTAGAATTGACCTGGCCCTTGGAAAGTGGGGAAAGGGTGAAATCCGTTGGGCCCACGGATGGATACCTTGGATCCATGGACTTAGGGCAGGTCTAATCACCTGGGATTCGAACCCACGGTGGGAATAAGGAAGGAGATATGGGGAGGGGAAGGGGAAGGATGTTTCCTGGAACCAAACCTCACATAAACCCGTACACTCACACACACACACACCCTCACCCGAACACTCACAGGGGCACTCACACTCACACACACCCATAGACTGTGATAAGGGAGACCATCTGAGGGGACACAGATGGCCTCGTGGACCCACAGGCATAACCGGACACACACGCAACCGGACTCTCACACACTCACACGGACACTCACAGGGATAAACACACACACAGACACACATCCATAGACACAAACTGTGATAAGGGAGACCATCTGAGGGGACACAGATGGCCTCCTGGACCCACAGGTATATATCAATATTTAAATATACATACATATTTATAAATATAACATATTTTTAAAAAATAAATAAATAAAATAAAATATATATATATATATATATATATATATATATATATATATATATATATATATATATATATATATATATATATATATATATATATATATATATATATATGTGTGTGTGTGTATATCACGAAAATGAACACGTGATTAAGAATGTGACAATGTCAGACCACGGAGGAAAATGAAACAGGAATTTCCTTGAGTACTTTCGTATATTAAATACATCTTCAGAAGGAATCTTCTTTCTGAAGATGTATTTAATATACGAAAGTACTTAAGGAAATTCCTGTTTCATTTTCCTCCGTGGTCTGACATTGTCATATATATATATATATGTCGTACCTAGTAGCCAGAACTCACTTCTCAGCCTACTATTCAAGGCCCGATTTGCCTAATAAGCCAAGTTTTCCTGAATTAATATATTTACTATAATTTTTTTCTTATGAAATGATAAAGCTACCCTTTTCACTATGTATGAGGTCAATTTTTTTTTATTGGAGTTAAAATTAACGTAGATATATGACCGAACCTAACCAACCCTACCTAACCTAACCTAACCTATATATATAGGTAAGGTTAGGTTAGGTAGCCAAAAAAAGCTAGGTTAGGTTAGGTTAGGTAGGTTAGGTCGACGAAAAAACATTAATTCATGAAAACTTGGCTTATTAGGCAAATCGGGCCTTGCATAGTAGGCTGAGAAGTGAGTTCTGGCTACTAGGTACGACATATATATATATATATATATATATATATATATATATATATATATATATATATATATATATATATATATATATATATATATATATATATATATATATATATATATATATATATATGTCGTACCTAGTAGCCAGAACGCACTTCTCAGCCTACTATGCAAGGCCCGATTTGCCTAATAAGCCAAGTTTTCCTGAATTAATATATTTTCTCTAATTTTTTTCTTATTAAATGATAAAACTGTTCATTTCATTATGTATGAGTTAAGTTCTTTTCATTTGAGTTAAAACTAATGTAGATATATAACCGAACCTAACCAACCCTAAAATGGTTAACATAAATTGATTGGAATATGTATGTGGACGCTCAGTTAGTGTTACTGTAATTTATATGGTTAACGTTTGAATGACATAGTTTCCCCTCATTGTCACATTTTTTGTTACTATTTCGCTGTTCATTCTCACTCTCTCTGAATCCCGTTGACTAATTGTGCTCACGAGTGTTTGTTTAAGGTACGGTAACCATAAGCTTTTCACACAATAATTTGCAACTATTTAAGAAGAAACATTTCTAAAGATTATATAAGTTTCTAATAAATATTCTTTTTCTTAACATACAAGTCAATCACACAGTACCTAACTTCAGTCAGAAACACTTTTCTTACTTTATCTCGCAACGTCTTTTGCATATATATCCTATCTTAAAAAAATAACAATTTTAATTCATAACTGGCAATCCCCCTCCCCTCCAGAGCTTTCAAGGCCACCAAACATCATTCCTTTCCCTTAACCTCTCTCAAATTATCTTTTGCACCAATACACAAACTAGGGGGCTTTATTGCTGAGTGGACGTCGCTCCCGACTCGTAATCCTAGCTCATTCGATCCCCCGGTGATGGCACAAACGGAAATCAGCAGAGTTTCTATCATTCTGATGCCCTCTGTTACTTAGCAGTAAATATGTAAATGAGCGTTAGACAGCTGTTGCGGGCTGCTTCCTGGGTGTGTGTGTGTGTCTGTGTGTGTGTGGAATTTTTTTTTATTAGTTATTAATAATTGATTGATTGGCAGTTGAGAGGCGGGCCGAAAGAGCAGAGCTCAACCCTCGCAAGCACAACTAGGTGAACACAACTAGATAAATACTAACAAACCACGATCTCGTACAATCCACTACACACACAACCCAGCCTCCCCCCCAACTCCCTAAATCACTCTACCTAAGTCATTAAAAAATTAAAACAAATCAATTAATACACCAAAAATACTAACTATAAATAAAGGAACCAAATTTGAGACATACAGCGACTCCAGCGTGGTCTAGTCGGAAGAGAACGTGTTCTCATCTGGATAGATTGCGATCGAGCCTGTCGGAACGGGTGTGTAACTGCAGGGCACAAATATTTGTGTGTCCCCTCCTGTAGCTGCCTCTGTTTCGACAGGTTTCCTGGATAGCTAGAATTGACCTGGCCCTTGGAAAGTGGGGAAAGGGTGAAATCCGTTGGGCCCACGGATGGATACCTTGGATCCATGGACTTAGGGCAGGTCTAATCACCTGGGATTCGAACCCACGGTGGGAATAAGGAAGGAGATATGGGGAGGGGAAGGGGAAGGATGTTTCCTGGAACCAAACCTCACATAAACCCGTACACTCACACACACACACACCCTCACCCGAACACTCACAGGGGCACTCACACTCACACACACCCATAGACTGTGATAAGGGAGACCATCTGAGGGGACACAGATGGCCTCGTGGACCCACAGGCATAACCGGACACACACGCAACCGGACTCTCACACACTCACACGGACACTCACAGGGATAAACACACACACAGACACACATCCATAGACACAAACTGTGATAAGGGAGACCATCTGAGGGGACACAGATGGCCTCCTGGACCCACAGGTATATATCAATATTTAAATATACATACATATTTATAAATATAACATATTTTTAAAAAATAAATAAATAAAATAAAATATATATATATATATATATATATATATATATATATATATATATATATATATATATATATATATATATATATATATATATATATATATATATATGTGTGTGTGTATATCACGAAAATGAACACGTGATTAAGAATGTGACAATGTCAGACCACGGAGGAAAATGAAACAGGAATTTCCTTGAGTACTTTCGTATATTAAATACATCTTCAGAAGGAATCTTCTTTCTGAAGATGTATTTAATATACGAAAGTACTTAAGGAAATTCCTGTTTCATTTTCCTCCGTGGTCTGACATTGTCATATATATATATATGTCGTACCTAGTAGCCAGAACTCACTTCTCAGCCTACTATTCAAGGCCCGATTTGCCTAATAAGCCAAGTTTTCCTGAATTAATATATTTACTATAATTTTTTTCTTATGAAATGATAAAGCTACCCTTTTCACTATGTATGAGGTCAATTTTTTTTTATTGGAGTTAAAATTAACGTAGATATATGACCGAACCTAACCAACCCTACCTAACCTAACCTAACCTATATATATAGGTAAGGTTAGGTTAGGTAGCCAAAAAAAGCTAGGTTAGGTTAGGTTAGGTAGGTTAGGTCGACGAAAAAACATTAATTCATGAAAACTTGGCTTATTAGGCAAATCGGGCCTTGCATAGTAGGCTGAGAAGTGAGTTCTGGCTACTAGGTACGACATATATATATATATATATATATATATATATATATATATATATATATATATATATATATATATATATATATATATATATATATATATATATATATGTCGTACCTAGTAGCCAGAACGCACTTCTCAGCCTACTATGCAAGGCCCGATTTGCCTAATAAGCCAAGTTTTCCTGAATTAATATATTTTCTCTAATTTTTTTCTTATTAAATGATAAAACTGTTCATTTCATTATGTATGAGTTAAGTTCTTTTCATTTGAGTTAAAACTAATGTAGATATATAACCGAACCTAACCAACCCTAAAATGGTTAACATAAATTGATTGGAATATGTATGTGGACGCTCAGTTAGTGTTACTGTAATTTATATGGTTAACGTTTGAATGACATAGTTTCCCCTCATTGTCACATTTTTTTTTACTATTTCGCTGTTCATTCTCACTCTCTCTGAATCCCGTTGACTAATTGTGCTCACGAGTGTTTGTTTAAGGTACGGTAACCATAAGCTTTTCACACAATAATTTGCAACTATTTAAGAAGAAACATTTCTAAAGATTATATAAGTTTCTAATAAATATTCTTTTTCCTAACATACAAGTCAATCACACAGTACCTAACTTCAGTCAGAAACACTTTTCTTACTTTATCTCGCAACGTCTTTTGCATATATATCCTATCTTAAAAAAATAACAATTTTAATTCATAACTGGCAATCCCCCTCCCCTCCAGAGCTTTCAAGGCCACCAAACATCATTCCTTTCCCTTAACCTCTCTCAAATTATCTTTTGCACCAATACACAAACTAGGGGGCTTTATTGCTGAGTGGACGTCGCTCCCGACTCGTAATCCTAGCTCATTCGATCCCCCGGTGATGGCACAAACGGAAATCAGCAGAGTTTCTATCATTCTGATGCCCTCTGTTACTTAGCAGTAAATATGTAAATGAGCGTTAGACAGCTGTTGCGGGCTGCTTCCTGGGTGTGTGTGTGTGTCTGTGTGTGTGTGGAATTTTTTTTTATTAGTTATTAATAATTGATTGATTGGCAGTTGAGAGGCGGGCCGAAAGAGCAGAGCTCAACCCTCGCAAGCACAACTAGGTGAACACAACTAGATAAATACTAACAAACCACGATCTCGTACAATCCACTACACACACAACCCAGCCTCCCCCCCAACTCCCTAAATCACTCTACCTAAGTCATTAAAAAATTAAAACAAATCAATTAATACACCAAAAATACTAACTATAAATAAAGGAACCAAATTTGAGACATACAGCGACTCCAGCGTGGTCTAGTCGGAAGAGAACGTGTTCTCATCTGGATAGATTGCGATCGAGCCTGTCGGAACGGGTGTGTAACTGCAGGGCACAAATATTTGTGTGTCCCCTCCTGTAGCTGCCTCTGTTTCGACAGGTTTCCTGGATAGCTAGAATTGACCTGGCCCTTGGAAAGTGGGGAAAGGGTGAAATCCGTTGGGCCCACGGATGGATACCTTGGATCCATGGACTTAGGGCAGGTCTAATCACCTGGGATTCGAACCCACGGTGGGAATAAGGAAGGAGATATGGGGAGGGGAAGGGGAAGGATGTTTCCTGGAACCAAACCTCACATAAACCCGTACACTCACACACACACACACCCTCACCCGAACACTCACAGGGGCACTCACACTCACACACACCCATAGACTGTGATAAGGGAGACCATCTGAGGGGACACAGATGGCCTCGTGGACCCACAGGCATAACCGGACACACACGCAACCGGACTCTCACACACTCACACGGACACTCACAGGGATAAACACACACACAGACACACATCCATAGACACAAACTGTGATAAGGGAGACCATCTGAGGGGACACAGATGGCCTCCTGGACCCACAGGTATATATCAATATTTAAATATACATACATATTTATAAATATAACATATTTTTAAAAAATAAATAAATAAAATAAAATATATATATATATATATATATATATATATATATATATATATATATATATATATATATATATATATATATATATGTGTGTGTGTGTATATCACGAAAATGAACACGTGATTAAGAATGTGACAATGTCAGACCACGGAGGAAAATGAAACAGGAATTTCCTTGAGTACTTTCGTATATTAAATACATCTTCAGAAGGAATCTTCTTTCTGAAGATGTATTTAATATACGAAAGTACTTAAGGAAATTCCTGTTTCATTTTCCTCCGTGGTCTGACATTGTCATATATATATATATGTCGTACCTAGTAGCCAGAACTCACTTCTCAGCCTACTATTCAAGGCCCGATTTGCCTAATAAGCCAAGTTTTCCTGAATTAATATATTTACTATAATTTTTTTCTTATGAAATGATAAAGCTACCCTTTTCACTATGTATGAGGTCAATTTTTTTTTATTGGAGTTAAAATTAACGTAGATATATGACCGAACCTAACCAACCCTACCTAACCTAACCTAACCTATATATATAGGTAAGGTTAGGTTAGGTAGCCAAAAAAAGCTAGGTTAGGTTAGGTTAGGTAGGTTAGGTCGACGAAAAAACATTAATTCATGAAAACTTGGCTTATTAGGCAAATCGGGCCTTGCATAGTAGGCTGAGAAGTGAGTTCTGGCTACTAGGTACGACATATATATATATATATATATATATATATATATATATATATATATATATATATATATATATATATATATATATATATATATATATATATATATATATGTCGTACCTAGTAGCCAGAACGCACTTCTCAGCCTACTATGCAAGGCCCGATTTGCCTAATAAGCCAAGTTTTCCTGAATTAATATATTTTCTCTAATTTTTTTCTTATTAAATGATAAAACTGTTCATTTCATTATGTATGAGTTAAGTTCTTTTCATTTGAGTTAAAACTAATGTAGATATATAACCGAACCTAACCAACCCTAAAATGGTTAACATAAATTGATTGGAATATGTATGTGGACGCTCAGTTAGTGTTACTGTAATTTATATGGTTAACGTTTGAATGACATAGTTTCCCCTCATTGTCACATTTTTTGTTACTATTTCGCTGTTCATTCTCACTCTCTCTGAATCCCGTTGACTAATTGTGCTCACGAGTGTTTGTTTAAGGTACGGTAACCATAAGCTTTTCACACAATAATTTGCAACTATTTAAGAAGAAACATTTCTAAAGATTATATAAGTTTCTAATAAATATTCTTTTTCCTAACATACAAGTCAATCACACAGTACCTAACTTCAGTCAGAAACACTTTTCTTACTTTATCTCGCAACGTCTTTTGCATATATATCCTATCTTAAAAAAATAACAATTTTAATTCATAACTGGCAATCCCCCTCCCCTCCAGAGCTTTCAAGGCCACCAAACATCATTCCTTTCCCTTAACCTCTCTCAAATTATCTTTTGCACCAATACACAAACTAGGGGGCTTTATTGCTGAGTGGACGTCGCTCCCGACTCGTAATCCTAGCTCATTCGATCCCCCGGTGATGGCACAAACGGAAATCAGCAGAGTTTCTATCATTCTGATGCCCTCTGTTACTTAGCAGTAAATATGTAAATGAGCGTTAGACAGCTGTTGCGGGCTGCTTCCTGGGTGTGTGTGTGTGTCTGTGTGTGTGTGGAATTTTTTTTTATTAGTTATTAATAATTGATTGATTGGCAGTTGAGAGGCGGGCCGAAAGAGCAGAGCTCAACCCTCGCAAGCACAACTAGGTGAACACAACTAGATAAATACTAACAAACCACGATCTCGTACAATCCACTACACACACAACCCAGCCTCCCCCCCAACTCCCTAAATCACTCTACCTAAGTCATTAAAAAATTAAAACAAATCAATTAATACACCAAAAATACTAACTATAAATAAAGGAACCAAATTTGAGACATACAGCGACTCCAGCGTGGTCTAGTCGGAAGAGAACGTGTTCTCATCTGGATAGATTGCGATCGAGCCTGTCGGAACGGGTGTGTAACTGCAGGGCACAAATATTTGTGTGTCCCCTCCTGTAGCTGCCTCTGTTTCGACAGGTTTCCTGGATAGCTAGAATTGACCTGGCCCTTGGAAAGTGGGGAAAGGGTGAAATCCGTTGGGCCCACGGATGGATACCTTGGATCCATGGACTTAGGGCAGGTCTAATCACCTGGGATTCGAACCCACGGTGGGAATAAGGAAGGAGATATGGGGAGGGGAAGGGGAAGGATGTTTCCTGGAACCAAACCTCACATAAACCCGTACACTCACACACACACACACCCTCACCCGAACACTCACAGGGGCACTCACACTCACACACACCCATAGACTGTGATAAGGGAGACCATCTGAGGGGACACAGATGGCCTCGTGGACCCACAGGCATAACCGGACACACACGCAACCGGACTCTCACACACTCACACGGACACTCACAGGGATAAACACACACACAGACACACATCCATAGACACAAACTGTGATAAGGGAGACCATCTGAGGGGACACAGATGGCCTCCTGGACCCACAGGTATATATCAATATTTAAATATACATACATATTTATAAATATAACATATTTTTAAAAAATAAATAAATAAAATAAAATATATATATATATATATATATATATATATATATATATATATATATATATATATATATATATATATATATATATATATATATATATATATATATATATATATATATATGTGTGTGTGTGTATATCACGAAAATGAACACGTGATTAAGAATGTGACAATGTCAGACCACGGAGGAAAATGAAACAGGAATTTCCTTGAGTACTTTCGTATATTAAATACATCTTCAGAAGGAATCTTCTTTCTGAAGATGTATTTAATATACGAAAGTACTTAAGGAAATTCCTGTTTCATTTTCCTCCGTGGTCTGACATTGTCATATATATATATATGTCGTACCTAGTAGCCAGAACTCACTTCTCAGCCTACTATTCAAGGCCCGATTTGCCTAATAAGCCAAGTTTTCCTGAATTAATATATTTACTATAATTTTTTTCTTATGAAATGATAAAGCTACCCTTTTCACTATGTATGAGGTCAATTTTTTTTTATTGGAGTTAAAATTAACGTAGATATATGACCGAACCTAACCAACCCTACCTAACCTAACCTAACCTATATATATAGGTAAGGTTAG
Source organism: Procambarus clarkii (assembly GCF_040958095.1). Classification (NCBI taxonomy): domain Eukaryota; kingdom Metazoa; phylum Arthropoda; class Malacostraca; order Decapoda; family Cambaridae; genus Procambarus; species Procambarus clarkii. The sequence continues at coordinate 3,197,353 of NC_091184.1, read as the reverse complement.
GTTAGGTAGCCAAAAAAAGCTAGGTTAGGTTAGGTTAGGTAGGTTAGGTCGACGAAAAAACATTAATTCATGAAAACTTGGCTTATTAGGCAAATCGGGCCTTGCATAGTAGGCTGAGAAGTGAGTTCTGGCTACTAGGTACGACATATATATATATATATATATATATATATATATATATATATATATATATATATATATATATATATATATATATATATATATATATATATATATATATATATATATATGTCGTACCTAGTAGCCAGAACGCACTTCTCAGCCTACTATGCAAGGCCCGATTTGCCTAATAAGCCAAGTTTTCCTGAATTAATATATTTTCTCTAATTTTTTTCTTATTAAATGATAAAACTGTTCATTTCATTATGTATGAGTTAAGTTCTTTTCATTTGAGTTAAAACTAATGTAGATATATAACCGAACCTAACCAACCCTAAAATGGTTAACATAAATTGATTGGAATATGTATGTGGACGCTCAGTTAGTGTTACTGTAATTTATATGGTTAACGTTTGAATGACATAGTTTCCCCTCATTGTCACATTTTTTGTTACTATTTCGCTGTTCATTCTCACTCTCTCTGAATCCCGTTGACTAATTGTGCTCACGAGTGTTTGTTTAAGGTACGGTAACCATAAGCTTTTCACACAATAATTTGCAACTATTTAAGAAGAAACATTTCTAAAGATTATATAAGTTTCTAATAAATATTCTTTTTCCTAACATACAAGTCAATCACACAGTACCTAACTTCAGTCAGAAACACTTTTCTTACTTTATCTCGCAACGTCTTTTGCATATATATCCTATCTTAAAAAAATAACAATTTTAATTCATAACTGGCAATCCCCCTCCCCTCCAGAGCTTTCAAGGCCACCAAACATCATTCCTTTCCCTTAACCTCTCTCAAATTATCTTTTGCACCAATACACAAACTAGGGGGCTTTATTGCTGAGTGGACGTCGCTCCCGACTCGTAATCCTAGCTCATTCGATCCCCCGGTGATGGCACAAACGGAAATCAGCAGAGTTTCTATCATTCTGATGCCCTCTGTTACTTAGCAGTAAATATGTAAATGAGCGTTAGACAGCTGTTGCGGGCTGCTTCCTGGGTGTGTGTGTGTGTCTGTGTGTGTGTGGAATTTTTTTTTATTAGTTATTAATAATTGATTGATTGGCAGTTGAGAGGCGGGCCGAAAGAGCAGAGCTCAACCCTCGCAAGCACAACTAGGTGAACACAACTAGATAAATACTAACAAACCACGATCTCGTACAATCCACTACACACACAACCCAGCCTCCCCCCCAACTCCCTAAATCACTCTACCTAAGTCATTAAAAAATTAAAACAAATCAATTAATACACCAAAAATACTAACTATAAATAAAGGAACCAAATTTGAGACATACAGCGACTCCAGCGTGGTCTAGTCGGAAGAGAACGTGTTCTCATCTGGATAGATTGCGATCGAGCCTGTCGGAACGGGTGTGTAACTGCAGGGCACAAATATTTGTGTGTCCCCTCCTGTAGCTGCCTCTGTTTCGACAGGTTTCCTGGATAGCTAGAATTGACCTGGCCCTTGGAAAGTGGGGAAAGGGTGAAATCCGTTGGGCCCACGGATGGATACCTTGGATCCATGGACTTAGGGCAGGTCTAATCACCTGGGATTCGAACCCACGGTGGGAATAAGGAAGGAGATATGGGGAGGGGAAGGGGAAGGATGTTTCCTGGAACCAAACCTCACATAAACCCGTACACTCACACACACACACACCCTCACCCGAACACTCACAGGGGCACTCACACTCACACACACCCATAGACTGTGATAAGGGAGACCATCTGAGGGGACACAGATGGCCTCGTGGACCCACAGGCATAACCGGACACACACGCAACCGGACTCTCACACACTCACACGGACACTCACAGGGATAAACACACACACAGACACACATCCATAGACACAAACTGTGATAAGGGAGACCATCTGAGGGGACACAGATGGCCTCCTGGACCCACAGGTATATATCAATATTTAAATATACATACATATTTATAAATATAACATATTTTTAAAAAATAAATAAATAAAATAAAATATATATATATATATATATATATATATATATATATAAATATATATATATATATATATATATATATATATATATATATATATATATATATATATATATATGTGTGTGTGTGTATATCACGAAAATGAACACGTGATTAAGAATGTGACAATGTCAGACCACGGAGGAAAATGAAACAGGAATTTCCTTGAGTACTTTCGTATATTAAATACATCTTCAGAAGGAATCTTCTTTCTGAAGATGTATTTAATATACGAAAGTACTTAAGGAAATTCCTGTTTCATTTTCCTCCGTGGTCTGACATTGTCATATATATATATATGTCGTACCTAGTAGCCAGAACTCACTTCTCAGCCTACTATTCAAGGCCCGATTTGCCTAATAAGCCAAGTTTTCCTGAATTAATATATTTACTATAATTTTTTTCTTATGAAATGATAAAGCTACCCTTTTCACTATGTATGAGGTCAATTTTTTTTTATTGGAGTTAAAATTAACGTAGATATATGACCGAACCTAACCAACCCTACCTAACCTAACCTAACCTATATATATAGGTAAGGTTAGGTTAGGTAGCCAAAAAAAGCTAGGTTAGGTTAGGTTAGGTAGGTTAGGTCGACGAAAAAACATTAATTCATGAAAACTTGGCTTATTAGGCAAATCGGGCCTTGCATAGTAGGCTGAGAAGTGCGTTCTGGCTACTAGGTACGACATATATATATATATATATATATATATATATATATATATATATATATATATATATATATATATATATATATATATATATATATATATATATATATATATATATATATATATATATATATATATGTCGTACCTAGTAGCCAGAACTCACTTCTCAGCCTACTATGCAAGGCCCGATTTGCCTAATAAGCCAAGTTTTCCTGAATTAATATATTTTCTCTAATTTTTTTCTTATTAAATGATAAAACTGTTCATTTCATTATGTATGAGTTAAGTTCTTTTCATTTGAGTTAAAACTAATGTAGATATATAACCGAACCTAACCAACCCTAAAATGGTTAACATAAATTGATTGGAATATGTATGTGGACGCTCAGTTAGTGTTACTGTAATTTATATGGTTAACGTTTGAATGACATAGTTTCCCCTCATTGTCACATTTTTTGTTACTATTTCGCTGTTCATTCTCACTCTCTCTGAATCCCGTTGACTAATTGTGCTCACGAGTGTTTGTTTAAGGTACGGTAACCATAAGCTTTTCACACAATAATTTGCAACTATTTAAGAAGAAACATTTCTAAAGATTATATAAGTTTCTAATAAATATTCTTTTTCCTAACATACAAGTCAATCACACAGTACCTAACTTCAGTCAGAAACACTTTTCTTACTTTATCTCGCAACGTCTTTTGCATATATATCCTATCTTAAAAAAATAACAATTTTAATTCATAACTGGCAATCCCCCTCCCCTCCAGAGCTTTCAAGGCCACCAAACATCATTCCTTTCCCTTAACCTCTCTCAAATTATCTTTTGCACCAATACACAAACTAGGGGGCTTTATTGCTGAGTGGACGTCGCTCCCGACTCGTAATCCTAGCTCATTCGATCCCCCGGTGATGGCACAAACGGAAATCAGCAGAGTTTCTATCATTCTGATGCCCTCTGTTACTTAGCAGTAAATATGTAAATGAGCGTTAGACAGCTGTTGCGGGCTGCTTCCTGGGTGTGTGTGTGTGTCTGTGTGTGTGTGGAATTTTTTTTTATTAGTTATTAATAATTGATTGATTGGCAGTTGAGAGGCGGGCCGAAAGAGCAGAGCTCAACCCTCGCAAGCACAACTAGGTGAACACAACTAGATAAATACTAACAAACCACGATCTCGTACAATCCACTACACACACAACCCAGCCTCCCCCCCAACTCCCTAAATCACTCTACCTAAGTCATTAAAAAATTAAAACAAATCAATTAATACACCAAAAATACTAACTATAAATAAAGGAACCAAATTTGAGACATACAGCGACTCCAGCGTGGTCTAGTCGGAAGAGAACGTGTTCTCATCTGGATAGATTGCGATCGAGCCTGTCGGAACGGGTGTGTAACTGCAGGGCACAAATATTTGTGTGTCCCCTCCTGTAGCTGCCTCTGTTTCGACAGGTTTCCTGGATAGCTAGAATTGACCTGGCCCTTGGAAAGTGGGGAAAGGGTGAAATCCGTTGGGCCCACGGATGGATACCTTGGATCCATGGACTTAGGGCAGGTCTAATCACCTGGGATTCGAACCCACGGTGGGAATAAGGAAGGAGATATGGGGAGGGGAAGGGGAAGGATGTTTCCTGGAACCAAACCTCACATAAACCCGTACACTCACACACACACACACCCTCACCCGAACACTCACAGGGGCACTCACACTCACACACACCCATAGACTGTGATAAGGGAGACCATCTGAGGGGACACAGATGGCCTCGTGGACCCACAGGCATAACCGGACACACACGCAACCGGACTCTCACACACTCACACGGACACTCACAGGGATAAACACACACACAGACACACATCCATAGACACAAACTGTGATAAGGGAGACCATCTGAGGGGACACAGATGGCCTCCTGGACCCACAGGTATATATCAATATTTAAATATACATACATATTTATAAATATAACATATTTTTAAAAAATAAATAAATAAAATAAAATATATATATATATATATATATATATATATATATATATATATATATATATATATATATATATATATATATATATATATATATATATGTGTGTGTGTGTGTATATCACGAAAATGAACACGTGATTAAGAATGTGACAATGTCAGACCACGGAGGAAAATGAAACAGGAATTTCCTTGAGTACTTTCGTATATTAAATACATCTTCAGAAGGAATCTTCTTTCTGAAGATGTATTTAATATACGAAAGTACTTAAGGAAATTCCTGTTTCATTTTCCTCCGTGGTCTGACATTGTCATATATATATATATGTCGTACCTAGTAGCCAGAACTCACTTCTCAGCCTACTATTCAAGGCCCGATTTGCCTAATAAGCCAAGTTTTCCTGAATTAATATATTTACTATAATTTTTTTCTTATGAAATGATAAAGCTACCCTTTTCACTATGTATGAGGTCAATTTTTTTTTATTGGAGTTAAAATTAACGTAGATATATGACCGAACCTAACCAACCCTACCTAACCTAACCTAACCTATATATATAGGTAAGGTTAGGTTAGGTAGCCAAAAAAAGCTAGGTTAGGTTAGGTTAGGTAGGTTAGGTCGACGAAAAAACATTAATTCATGAAAACTTGGCTTATTAGGCAAATCGGGCCTTGCATAGTAGGCTGAGAAGTGAGTTCTGGCTACTAGGTACGACATATATATATATATATATATATATATATATATATATATATATATATATATATATATATATATATATATATATATATATATATATATATATATATATATATATATATATATATATATATATATATATATATATATATATATATATATGTCGTACCTAGTAGCCAGAACGCACTTCTCAGCCTACTATGCAAGGCCCGATTTGCCTAATAAGCCAAGTTTTCCTGAATTAATATATTTTCTCTAATTTTTTTCTTATTAAATGATAAAACTGTTCATTTCATTATGTATGAGTTAAGTTCTTTTCATTTGAGTTAAAACTAATGTAGATATATAACCGAACCTAACCAACCCTAAAATGGTTAACATAAATTGATTGGAATATGTATGTGGACGCTCAGTTAGTGTTACTGTAATTTATATGGTTAACGTTTGAATGACATAGTTTCCCCTCATTGTCACATTTTTTGTTACTATTTCGCTGTTCATTCTCACTCTCTCTGAATCCCGTTGACTAATTGTGCTCACGAGTGTTTGTTTAAGGTACGGTAACCATAAGCTTTTCACACAATAATTTGCAACTATTTAAGAAGAAACATTTCTAAAGATTATATAAGTTTCTAATAAATATTCTTTTTCCTAACATACAAGTCAATCACACAGTACCTAACTTCAGTCAGAAACACTTTTCTTACTTTATCTCGCAACGTCTTTTGCATATATATCCTATCTTAAAAAAATAACAATTTTAATTCATAACTGGCAATCCCCCTCCCCTCCAGAGCTTTCAAGGCCACCAAACATCATTCCTTTCCCTTAACCTCTCTCAAATTATCTTTTGCACCAATACACAAACTAGGGGGCTTTATTGCTGAGTGGACGTCGCTCCCGACTCGTAATCCTAGCTCATTCGATCCCCCGGTGATGGCACAAACGGAAATCAGCAGAGTTTCTATCATTCTGATGCCCTCTGTTACTTAGCAGTAAATATGTAAATGAGCGTTAGACAGCTGTTGCGGGCTGCTTCCTGGGTGTGTGTGTGTGTCTGTGTGTGTGTGGAATTTTTTTTTATTAGTTATTAATAATTGATTGATTGGCAGTTGAGAGGCGGGCCGAAAGAGCAGAGCTCAACCCTCGCAAGCACAACTAGGTGAACACAACTAGATAAATACTAACAAACCACGATCTCGTACAATCCACTACACACACAACCCAGCCTCCCCCCCAACTCCCTAAATCACTCTACCTAAGTCATTAAAAAATTAAAACAAATCAATTAATACACCAAAAATACTAACTATAAATAAAGGAACCAAATTTGAGACATACAGCGACTCCAGCGTGGTCTAGTCGGAAGAGAACGTGTTCTCATCTGGATAGATTGCGATCGAGCCTGTCGGAACGGGTGTGTAACTGCAGGGCACAAATATTTGTGTGTCCCCTCCTGTAGCTGCCTCTGTTTCGACAGGTTTCCTGGATAGCTAGAATTGACCTGGCCCTTGGAAAGTGGGGAAAGGGTGAAATCCGTTGGGCCCACGGATGGATACCTTGGATCCATGGACTTAGGGCAGGTCTAATCACCTGGGATTCGAACCCACGGTGGGAATAAGGAAGGAGATATGGGGAGGGGAAGGGGAAGGATGTTTCCTGGAACCAAACCTCACATAAACCCGTACACTCACACACACACACACCCTCACCCGAACACTCACAGGGGCACTCACACTCACACACACCCATAGACTGTGATAAGGGAGACCATCTGAGGGGACACAGATGGCCTCGTGGACCCACAGGCATAACCGGACACACACGCAACCGGACTCTCACACACTCACACGGACACTCACAGGGATAAACACACACACAGACACACATCCATAGACACAAACTGTGATAAGGGAGACCATCTGAGGGGACACAGATGGCCTCCTGGACCCACAGGTATATATCAATATTTAAATATACATACATATTTATAAATATAACATATTTTTAAAAAATAAATAAATAAAATAAAATATATATATATATATATATATATATATATATATATATATATATATATATATATATATATATATATATATATATATATATATATATATATATATGTGTGTGTGTGTATATCACGAAAATGAACACGTGATTAAGAATGTGACAATGTCAGACCACGGAGGAAAATGAAACAGGAATTTCCTTGAGTACTTTCGTATATTAAATACATCTTCAGAAGGAATCTTCTTTCTGAAGATGTATTTAATATACGAAAGTACTTAAGGAAATTCCTGTTTCATTTTCCTCCGTGGTCTGACATTGTCATATATATATATATGTCGTACCTAGTAGCCAGAACTCACTTCTCAGCCTACTATTCAAGGCCCGATTTGCCTAATAAGCCAAGTTTTCCTGAATTAATATATTTACTATAATTTTTTTCTTATGAAATGATAAAGCTACCCTTTTCACTATGTATGAGGTCAATTTTTTTTTATTGGAGTTAAAATTAACGTAGATATATGACCGAACCTAACCAACCCTACCTAACCTAACCTAACCTATATATATAGGTAAGGTTAGGTTAGGTAGCCAAAAAAAGCTAGGTTAGGTTAGGTTAGGTAGGTTAGGTCGACGAAAAAACATTAATTCATGAAAACTTGGCTTATTAGGCAAATCGGGCCTTGCATAGTAGGCTGAGAAGTGAGTTCTGGCTACTAGGTACGACATATGTCTATATATATATATATATATATATATATATATATATATATATATATATATATATATATATATATATATATATATATATATATATATATATATATATATATATATATGTCGTACCTAGTAGCCAGAACGCACTTCTCAGCCTACTATGCAAGGCCCGATTTGCCTAATAAGCCAAGTTTTCCTGAATTAATATATTTTCTCTAATTTTTTTCTTATTAAATGATAAAACTGTTCATTTCATTATGTATGAGTTAAGTTCTTTTCATTTGAGTTAAAACTAATGTAGATATATAACCGAACCTAACCAACCCTAAAATGGTTAACATAAATTGATTGGAATATGTATGTGGACGCTCAGTTAGTGTTACTGTAATTTATATGGTTAACGTTTGAATGACATAGTTTCCCCTCATTGTCACATTTTTTGTTACTATTTCGCTGTTCATTCTCACTCTCTCTGAATCCCGTTGACTAATTGTGCTCACGAGTGTTTGTTTAAGGTACGGTAACCATAAGCTTTTCACACAATAATTTGCAACTATTTAAGAAGAAACATTTCTAAAGATTATATAAGTTTCTAATAAATATTCTTTTTCCTAACATACAAGTCAATCACACAGTACCTAACTTCAGTCAGAAACACTTTTCTTACTTTATCTCGCAACGTCTTTTGCATATATATCCTATCTTAAAAAAATAACAATTTTAATTCATAACTGGCAATCCCCCTCCCCTCCAGAGCTTTCAAGGCCACCAAACATCATTCCTTTCCCTTAACCTCTCTCAAATTATCTTTTGCACCAATACACAAACTAGGGGGCTTTATTGCTGAGTGGACGTCGCTCACGACTCGTAATCCTAGCTCATTCGATCCCCCGGTGATGGCACAAACGGAAATCAGCAGAGTTTCTATCATTCTGATGCCCTCTGTTACTTAGCAGTAAATATGTAAATGAGCGTTAGACAGCTGTTGCGGGCTGCTTCCTGGGTGTGTGTGTGTGTCTGTGTGTGTGTGGAATTTTTTTTTATTAGTTATTAATAATTGATTGATTGGCAGTTGAGAGGCGGGCCGAAAGAGCAGAGCTCAACCCCCGCAAGCACAACTAGGTGAACACAACTAGATAAATACTAACAAACCACGATCTCGTACAATCCACTACACACACAACCCAGCCTCCCCCCCAACTCCCTAAATCACTCTACCTAAGTCATTAAAAAATTAAAACAAATCAATTAATACACCAAAAATACTAACTATAAATAAAGGAACCAAATTTGAGACATACAGCGACTCCAGCGTGGTCTAGTCGGAAGAGAACGTGTTCTCATCTGGATAGATTGCGATCGAGCCTGTCGGAACGGGTGTGTAACTGCAGGGCACAAATATTTGTGTGTCCCCTCCTGTAGCTGCCTCTGTTTCGACAGGTTTCCTGGATAGCTAGAATTGACCTGGCCCTTGGAAAGTGGGGAAAGGGTGAAATCCGTTGGGCCCACGGATGGATACCTTGGATCCATGGACTTAGGGCAGGTCTAATCACCTGGGATTCGAACCCACGGTGGGAATAAGGAAGGAGATATGGGGAGGGGAAGGGGAAGGATGTTTCCTGGAACCAAACCTCACATAAACCCGTACACTCACACACACACACACCCTCACCCGAACACTCACAGGGGCACTCACACTCACACACACCCATAGACTGTGATAAGGGAGACCATCTGAGGGGACACAGATGGCCTCGTGGACCCACAGGCATAACCGGACACACACGCAACCGGACTCTCACACACTCACACGGACACTCACAGGGATAAACACACACACAGACACACATCCATAGACACAAACTGTGATAAGGGAGACCATCTGAGGGGACACAGATGGCCTCCTGGACCCACAGGTATATATCAATATTTAAATATACATACATATTTATAAATATAACATATTTTTAAAAAATAAATAAATAAAATAAAATATATATATATATATATATATATATATATATATATATATATATATATATATATACAATCTTTGGACAACACCCACCAGTGGGACTCGAACCCAGAAAGCACAACTACCTTCCAGTAGCTGGCATAACTAGTATGCTTTAACCCACTACGCCATCAGACCTTACAAAAGAAGTAGATAGTTCGAGATATATATATCTCAAACATCTCTACCTCCCGAAGGCACCAGATGAGTGAGGGGTCAGTCTGCAATTTTCGTCAAGCCACTGTCAATGTGAGAGAACTCGTGTCCAGCTTATAACCCTGTAAGGTCTGATGGCGTAGTGGGTTAAAGCATACTAGTTATGCCAGCTACTGGAAGGTAGTTGTGCTTTCTGGGTTCGAGTCCCACTGGTGGGTGTTGTCCAAAGATTGTTTATCTTCACTTGTGGTTTATGCAAGTATAGGCTTATAAGCTGGACACGAGTTCTCTCACATTGACAGTGGCTTGACGAAAATTGCAGACTGACCCCTCACTCATCTGGTGCCTTCGGGAGGTAGAGATGTTTGAGATATATATATCTCGAACTATCTACTTCTTTTGTAAGGTCTGATGGCGTAGTGGGTTAAAGCATACTAGTTATGCCAGCTACTGGAAGGTAGTTGTGCTTTCTGGGTTCGAGTCCCACTGGTGGGTGTTGTCCAAAGATTGTTTATCTTCACTTGTGGTTTATGCAAGTATAGGCATATATATATATATATATATATATATATATATATATATATATATATATATATATATATATATATATATATATATGTGTGTGTGTGTATATCACGAAAATGAACACGTGATTAAGAATGTGACAATGTCAGACCACGGAGGAAAATGAAACAGGAATTTCCTTGAGTACTTTCGTATATTAAATACATCTTCAGAAGGAATCTTCTTTCTGAAGATGTATTTAATATACGAAAGTACTTAAGGAAATTCCTGTTTCATTTTCCTCCGTGGTCTGACATTGTCATATATATATATATGTCGTACCTAGTAGCCAGAACTCACTTCTCAGCCTACTATTCAAGGCCCGATTTGCCTAATAAGCCAAGTTTTCCTGAATTAATATATTTACTATAATTTTTTTCTTATGAAATGATAAAGCTACCCTTTTCACTATGTATGAGGTCAATTTTTTTTTATTGGAGTTAAAATTAACGTAGATATATGACCGAACCTAACCAACCCTACCTAACCTAACCTAACCTATATATATAGGTAAGGTTAGGTTAGGTAGCCAAAAAAAGCTAGGTTAGGTTAGGTTAGGTAGGTTAGGTCGACGAAAAAACATTAATTCATGAAAACTTGGCTTATTAGGCAAATCGGGCCTTGCATAGTAGGCTGAGAAGTGAGTTCTGGCTACTAGGTACGACATATATATATATATATATATATATATATATATATATATATATATATATATATATATATATATATATATATATATATATATATATATATATATATATATATATATATATATATATATGTCGTACCTAGTAGCCAGAACGCACTTCTCAGCCTACTATGCAAGGCCCGATTTGCCTAATAAGCCAAGTTTTCCTGAATTAATATATTTTCTCTAATTTTTTTCTTATTAAATGATAAAACTGTTCATTTCATTATGTATGAGTTAAGTTCTTTTCATTTGAGTTAAAACTAATGTAGATATATAACCGAACCTAACCAACCCTAAAATGGTTAACATAAATTGATTGGAATATGTATGTGGACGCTCAGTTAGTGTTACTGTAATTTATATGGTTAACGTTTGAATGACATAGTTTCCCCTCATTGTCACATTTTTTGTTACTATTTCGCTGTTCATTCTCACTCTCTCTGAATCCCGTTGACTAATTGTGCTCACGAGTGTTTGTTTAAGGTACGGTAACCATAAGCTTTTCACACAATAATTTGCAACTATTTAAGAAGAAACATTTCTAAAGATTATATAAGTTTCTAATAAATATTCTTTTTCCTAACATACAAGTCAATCACACAGTACCTAACTTCAGTCAGAAACACTTTTCTTACTTTATCTCGCAACGTCTTTTGCATATATATCCTATCTTAAAAAAATAACAATTTTAATTCATAACTGGCAATCCCCCTCCCCTCCAGAGCTTTCAAGGCCACCAAACATCATTCCTTTCCCTTAACCTCTCTCAAATTATCTTTTGCACCAATACACAAACTAGGGGGCTTTATTGCTGAGTGGACGTCGCTCACGACTCGTAATCCTAGCTCATTCGATCCCCCGGTGATGGCACAAACGGAAATCAGCAGAGTTTCTATCATTCTGATGCCCTCTGTTACTTAGCAGTAAATATGTAAATGAGCGTTAGACAGCTGTTGCGGGCTGCTTCCTGGGTGTGTGTGTGTGTCTGTGTGTGTGTGGAATTTTTTTTTATTAGTTATTAATAATTGATTGATTGGCAGTTGAGAGGCGGGCCGAAAGAGCAGAGCTCAACCCCCGCAAGCACAACTAGGTGAACACAACTAGATAAATACTAACAAACCACGATCTCGTACAATCCACTACACACACAACCCAGCCTCCCCCCCAACTCCCTAAATCACTCTACCTAAGTCATTAAAAAATTAAAACAAATCAATTAATACACCAAAAATACTAACTATAAATAAAGGAACCAAATTTGAGACATACAGCGACTCCAGCGTGGTCTAGTCGGAAGAGAACGTGTTCTCATCTGGATAGATTGCGATCGAGCCTGTCGGAACGGGTGTGTAACTGCAGGGCACAAATATTTGTGTGTCCCCTCCTGTAGCTGCCTCTGTTTCGACAGGTTTCCTGGATAGCTAGAATTGACCTGGCCCTTGGAAAGTGGGGAAAGGGTGAAATCCGTTGGGCCCACGGATGGATACCTTGGATCCATGGACTTAGGGCAGGTCTAATCACCTGGGATTCGAACCCACGGTGGGAATAAGGAAGGAGATATGGGGAGGGGAAGGGGAAGGATGTTTCCTGGAACCAAACCTCACATAAACCCGTACACTCACACACACACACACCCTCACCCGAACACTCACAGGGGCACTCACACTCACACACACCCATAGACTGTGATAAGGGAGACCATCTGAGGGGACACAGATGGCCTCGTGGACCCACAGGCATAACCGGACACACACGCAACCGGACTCTCACACACTCACACGGACACTCACAGGGATAAACACACACACAGACACACATCCATAGACACAAACTGTGATAAGGGAGACCATCTGAGGGGACACAGATGGCCTCCTGGACCCACAGGTATATATCAATATTTAAATATACATACATATTTATAAATATAACATATTTTTAAAAAATAAATAAATAAAATAAAATATATATATATATATATATATATATATATATATATATATACAATCTTTGGACAACACCCACCAGTGGGACTCGAACCCAGAAAGCACAACTACCTTCCAGTAGCTGGCATAACTAGTATGCTTTAACCCACTACGCCATCAGACCTTACAAAAGAAGTAGATAGTTCGAGATATATATATCTCAAACATCTCTACCTCCCGAAGGCACCAGATGAGTGAGGGGTCAGTCTGCAATTTTCGTCAAGCCACTGTCAATGTGAGAGAACTCGTGTCCAGCTTAACCCGTGTTCTACTTCTTTTGTAAGGTCTGATGGCGTAGTGGGTTAAAGCATACTAGTTATGCCAGCTACTGGAAGGTAGTTGTGCTTTCTGGGTTCGAGTCCCACTGGTGGGTGTTGTCCAAAGATTGTTTATCTTCACTTGTGGTTTATGCAAGTATAGGCTTATAAGCTGGACACGAGTTCTCTCACATTGACAGTGGCTTGACGAAAATTGCAGACTGACCCCTCACTCATCTGGTGCCTTCGGGAGGTAGAGATGTTTGAGATATATATATCTCGAACTATCTACTTCTTTTGTAAGGTCTGATGGCGTAGTGGGTTAAAGCATACTAGTTATGCCAGCTACTGGAAGGTAGTTGTGCTTTCTGGGTTCGAGTCCCACTGGTGGGTGTTGTCCAAAGATTGTTTATCTTCACTTGTGGTTTATGCAAGTATAGGCATATATATATATATATATATATATATATATATATATATATATATATATATATATATATATATATATATATATATATATATATATATATGTGTGTGTGTGTATATCACGAAAATGAACACGTGATTAAGAATGTGACAATGTCAGACCACGGAGGAAAATGAAACAGGAATTTCCTTGAGTACTTTCGTATATTAAATACATCTTCAGAAGGAATCTTCTTTCTGAAGATGTATTTAATATACGAAAGTACTTAAGGAAATTCCTGTTTCATTTTCCTCCGTGGTCTGACATTGTCATATATATATATATATGTCGTACCTAGTAGCCAGAACTCACTTCTCAGCCTACTATTCAAGGCCCGATTTGCCTAATAAGCCAAGTTTTCCTGAATTAATATATTTACTATAATTTTTTTCTTATGAAATGATAAAGCTACCCTTTTCACTATGTATGAGGTCAATTTTTTTTTATTGGAGTTAAAATTAACGTAGATATATGACCGAACCTAACCAACCCTACCTAACCTAACCTAACCTATATATATAGGTAAGGTTAGGTTAGGTAGCCAAAAAAAGCTAGGTTAGGTTAGGTTAGGTAGGTTAGGTCGACGAAAAAACATTAATTCATGAAAACTTGGCTTATTAGGCAAATCGGGCCTTGCATAGTAGGCTGAGAAGTGAGTTCTGGCTACTAGGTACGACATATATATATATATATATATATATATATATATATATATATATATATATATATATATGTCGTACCTAGTAGCCAGAACGCACTTCTCAGCCTACTATGCAAGGCCCGATTTGCCTAATAAGCCAAGTTTTCCTGAATTATTATATTTACTATAATTTATTTCTTATGAAATGATAAAGCAACCCTTTTCTCTATGTATGAGGTCAATTTTTTTTTATTGGAGTTAAAATTAACGTAGATATATGACCGAACCTAACCAACCCTACCTAACCTAACCTAACCTATTATTTATAGGTAAGGTTAGGTTAGGTAGCCAAAAAAAGCTAGGTTAGGTTAGGTTAGGTAGGTTAGGTAGACGAAAAAACATTAATTCATGAAAACTTGGCATATTAGGCAAATCGGGCCTTGAATAGTAGGCTGAGAAGTGCGTTCTGGCTATTAGGTACGACATATATATATATATATATATATATATATATATATATATATATATATATATGTCGTACCTAGTAGCCAGAACGCACTTCTCAGCCTACTATGCAAGGCCCGATTTGCCTAATAAGCCAAGTTTTCCTGAATTAATATATTTTCTCTAATTTTTTTCTTATTAAATGATAAAACTGTTCATTTCATTATGTATGAGTTAAGTTCTTTTCATTTGAGTTAAAACTAATGTAGATATATAACCGAACCTAACCAACCCTAAAATGGTTAACATAAATTGATTGGAATATGTATGTGGACGCTCAGTTAGTGTTACTGTAATTTATATGGTTAACGTTTGAATGACATAGTTTCCCCTCATTGTCACATTTTTTGTTACTATTTCGCTGTTCATTCTCACTCTCTCTGAATCCCGTTGACTAATTGTGCTCACGAGTGTTTGTTTAAGGTACGGTAACCATAAGCTTTTCACACAATAATTTGCAACTATTTAAGAAGAAACATTTCTAAAGATTATATAAGTTTCTAATAAATATTCTTTTTCCTAACATACAAGTCAATCACACAGTACCTAACTTCAGTCAGAAACACTTTTCTTACTTTATCTCGCAACGTCTTTTGCATATATATCCTATCTTAAAAAAATAACAATTTTAATTCATAACTGGCAATCCCCCTCCCCTCCAGAGCTTTCAAGGCCACCAAACATCATTCCTTTCCCTTAACCTCTCTCAAATTATCTTTTGCACCAATACACAAACTAGGGGGCTTTATTGCTGAGTGGACGTCGCTCACGACTCGTAATCCTAGCTCATTCGATCCCCCGGTGATGGCACAAACGGAAATCAGCAGAGTTTCTATCATTCTGATGCCCTCTGTTACTTAGCAGTAAATATGTAAATGAGCGTTAGACAGCTGTTGCGGGCTGCTTCCTGGGTGTGTGTGTGTGTCTGTGTGTGTGTGGAATTTTTTTTTATTAGTTATTAATAATTGATTGATTGGCAGTTGAGAGGCGGGCCGAAAGAGCAGAGCTCAACCCCCGCAAGCACAACTAGGTGAACACAACTAGATAAATACTAACAAACCACGATCTCGTACAATCCACTACACACACAACCCAGCCTCCCCCCCAACTCCCTAAATCACTCTACCTAAGTCATTAAAAAATTAAAACAAATCAATTAATACACCAAAAATACTAACTATAAATAAAGGAACCAAATTTGAGACATACAGCGACTCCAGCGTGGTCTAGTCGGAAGAGAACGTGTTCTCATCTGGATAGATTGCGATCGAGCCTGTCGGAACGGGTGTGTAACTGCAGGGCACAAATATTTGTGTGTCCCCTCCTGTAGCTGCCTCTGTTTCGACAGGTTTCCTGGATAGCTAGAATTGACCTGGCCCTTGGAAAGTGGGGAAAGGGTGAAATCCGTTGGGCCCACGGATGGATACCTTGGATCCATGGACTTAGGGCAGGTCTAATCACCTGGGATTCGAACCCACGGTGGGAATAAGGAAGGAGATATGGGGAGGGGAAGGGGAAGGATGTTTCCTGGAACCAAACCTCACATAAACCCGTACACTCACACACACACACACCCTCACCCGAACACTCACAGGGGCACTCACACTCACACACACCCATAGACTGTGATAAGGGAGACCATCTGAGGGGACACAGATGGCCTCGTGGACCCACAGGCATAACCGGACACACACGCAACCGGACTCTCACACACTCACACGGACACTCACAGGGATAAACACACACACAGACACACATCCATAGACACAAACTGTGATAAGGGAGACCATCTGAGGGGACACAGATGGCCTCCTGGACCCACAGGTATATATCAATATTTAAATATACATACATATTTATAAATATAACATATTTTTAAAAATAAATAAATAAAATAAAATATATATATATATATATATATATATATATATATATATATATACAATCTTTGGACAACACCCACCAGTGGGACTCGAACCCAGAAAGCACAACTACCTTCCAGTAGCTGGCATAACTAGTATGCTTTAACCCACTACGCCATCAGACCTTACAAAAGAAGTAGATAGTTCGAGATATATATATCTCAAACATCTCTACCTCCCGAAGGCACCAGATGAGTGAGGGGTCAGTCTGCAATTTTCGTCAAGCCACTGTCAATGTGAGAGAACTCGTGTCCAGCTTAACCCGTGTTCTACTTCTTTTGTAAGGTCTGATGGCGTAGTGGGTTAAAGCATACTAGTTATGCCAGCTACTGGAAGGTAGTTGTGCTTTCTGGGTTCGAGTCCCACTGGTGGGTGTTGTCCAAAGATTGTTTATCTTCACTTGTGGTTTATGCAAGTATAGGCTTATAAGCTGGACACGAGTTCTCTCACATTGACAGTGGCTTGACGAAAATTGCAGACTGACCCCTCACTCATCTGGTGCCTTCGGGAGGTAGAGATGTTTGAGATATATATATCTCGAACTATCTACTTCTTTTGTAAGGTCTGATGGCGTAGTGGGTTAAAGCATACTAGTTATGCCAGCTACTGGAAGGTAGTTGTGCTTTCTGGGTTCGAGTCCCACTGGTGGGTGTTGTCCAAAGATTGTTTATCTTCACTTGTGGTTTATGCAAGTATAGGCATATATATATATATATATATATATATATATATATATATATATATAATATATATATATATATATATATATATATATATATATATATATATATGTGTGTGTGTGTATATCACGAAAATGAACACGTGATTAAGAATGTGACAATGTCAGACCACGGAGGAAAATGAAACAGGAATTTCCTTGAGTACTTTCGTATATTAAATACATCTTCAGAAGGAATCTTCTTTCTGAAGATGTATTTAATATACGAAAGTACTTAAGGAAATTCCTGTTTCATTTTCCTCCGTGGTCTGACATTGTCATATATATATATATATGTCGTACCTAGTAGCCAGAACTCACTTCTCAGCCTACTATTCAAGGCCCGATTTGCCTAATAAGCCAAGTTTTCCTGAATTAATATATTTACTATAATTTTTTTTCTTATGAAATGATAAAGCTACCCTTTTCACTATGTATGAGGTCAATTTTTTTTATTGGAGTTAAAATTAACGTAGATATATGACCGAACCTAACCAACCCTACCTAACCTAACCTAACCTATATATATAGGTAAGGTTAGGTTAGGTAGCCAAAAAAAGCTAGGTTAGGTTAGGTTAGGTAGGTTAGGTCGACGAAAAAACATTAATTCATGAAAACTTGGCTTATTAGGCAAATCGGGCCTTGCATAGTAGGCTGAGAAGTGAGTTCTGGCTACTAGGTACGACATATATATATATATATATATATATATATATATATATATATATATATATATATATATATATATATATATATATATATATATATATATATATATATATATATATATATATATATATATATGTCGTACCTAGTAGCCAGAACGCACTTCTCAGCCTACTATGCAAGGCCCGATTTGCCTAATAAGCCAAGTTTTCCTGAATTAATATATTTTCTCTAATTTTTTTCTTATTAAATGATAAAACTGTTCATTTCATTATGTATGAGTTAAGTTCTTTTCATTTGAGTTAAAACTAATGTAGATATATAACCGAACCTAACCAACCCTAAAATGGTTAACATAAATTGATTGGAATATGTATGTGGACGCTCAGTTAGTGTTA
The DNA here is from genome assembly GCF_040958095.1 of Procambarus clarkii. Taxonomy (NCBI): domain Eukaryota; kingdom Metazoa; phylum Arthropoda; class Malacostraca; order Decapoda; family Cambaridae; genus Procambarus; species Procambarus clarkii. The sequence goes on along the minus strand of NC_091184.1, from coordinate 3,178,141 downwards.
CTGTAATTTATATGGTTAACGTTTGAATGACATAGTTTCCCCTCATTGTCACATTTTTTGTTACTATTTCGCTGTTCATTCTCACTCTCTCTGAATCCCGTTGACTAATTGTGCTCACGAGTGTTTGTTTAAGGTACGGTAACCATAAGCTTTTCACACAATAATTTGCAACTATTTAAGAAGAAACATTTCTAAAGATTATATAAGTTTCTAATAAATATTCTTTTTCCTAACATACAAGTCAATCACACAGTACCTAACTTCAGTCAGAAACACTTTTCTTACTTTATCTCGCAACGTCTTTTGCATATATATCCTATCTTAAAAAAATAACAATTTTAATTCATAACTGGCAATCCCCCTCCCCTCCAGAGCTTTCAAGGCCACCAAACATCATTCCTTTCCCTTAACCTCTCTCAAATTATCTTTTGCACCAATACACAAACTAGGGGGCTTTATTGCTGAGTGGACGTCGCTCCCGACTCGTAATCCTAGCTCATTCGATCCCCCGGTGATGGCACAAACGGAAATCAGCAGAGTTTCTATCATTCTGATGCCCTCTGTTACTTAGCAGTAAATATGTAAATGAGCGTTAGACAGCTGTTGCGGGCTGCTTCCTGGGTGTGTGTGTGTGTCTGTGTGTGTGTGGAATTTTTTTTTATTAGTTATTAATAATTGATTGATTGGCAGTTGAGAGGCGGGCCGAAAGAGCAGAGCTCAACCCCCGCAAGCACAACTAGGTGAACACAACTAGATAAATACTAACAAACCACGATCTCGTACAATCCACTACACACACAACCCAGCCTCCCCCCCAACTCCCTAAATCACTCTACCTAAGTCATTAAAAAATTAAAACAAATCAATTAATACACCAAAAATACTAACTATAAATAAAGGAACCAAATTTGAGACATACAGCGACTCCAGCGTGGTCTAGTCGGAAGAGAACGTGTTCTCATCTGGATAGATTGCGATCGAGCCTGTCGGAACGGGTGTGTAACTGCAGGGCACAAATATTTGTGTGTCCCCTCCTGTAGCTGCCTCTGTTTCGACAGGTTTCCTGGATAGCTAGAATTGACCTGGCCCTTGGAAAGTGGGGAAAGGGTGAAATCCGTTGGGCCCACGGATGGATACCTTGGATCCATGGACTTAGGGCAGGTCTAATCACCTGGGATTCGAACCCACGGTGGGAATAAGGAAGGAGATATGGGGAGGGGAAGGGGAAGGATGTTTCCTGGAACCAAACCTCACATAAACCCGTACACTCACACACACACACACCCTCACCCGAACACTCACAGGGGCACTCACACTCACACACACCCATAGACTGTGATAAGGGAGACCATCTGAGGGGACACAGATGGCCTCGTGGACCCACAGGCATAACCGGACACACACGCAACCGGACTCTCACACACTCACACGGACACTCACAGGGATAAACACACACACAGACACACATCCATAGACACAAACTGTGATAAGGGAGACCATCTGAGGGGACACAGATGGCCTCCTGGACCCACAGGTATATATCAATATTTAAAATATACATACATATTTATAAATATAACATATTTTTAAAAATAAATAAATAAAATAAAATATATATATATATATATATATATATATATATATATATATATATATATATATATATATATATATATATATATATATATGTGTGTGTGTGTATATCACGAAAATGAACACGTGATTAAGAATGTGACAATGTCAGACCACGGAGGAAAATGAAACAGGAATTTCCTTGAGTACTTTCGTATATTAAATACATCTTCAGAAGGAATCTTCTTTCTGAAGATGTATTTAATATACGAAAGTACTTAAGGAAATTCCTGTTTCATTTTCCTCCGTGGTCTGACATTGTCATATATATATATATGTCGTACCTAGTAGCCAGAACTCACTTCTCAGCCTACTATTCAAGGCCCGATTTGCCTAATAAGCCAAGTTTTCCTGAATTAATATATTTACTATAATTTTTTTCTTATGAAATGATAAAGCTACCCTTTTCACTATGTATGAGGTCAATTTTTTTTTATTGGAGTTAAAATTAACGTAGATATATGACCGAACCTAACCAACCCTACCTAACCTAACCTAACCTATATATATAGGTAAGGTTAGGTTAGGTAGCCAAAAAAAGCTAGGTTAGGTTAGGTTAGGTAGGTTAGGTCGACGAAAAACATTAATTCATGAAAACTTGGCTTATTAGGCAAATCGGGCCTTGCATAGTAGGCTGAGAAGTGAGTTCTGGCTACTAGGTACGACATATATATATATATATATATATATATATATATATATATATATATATATATATATATATATATATATATATATATATATATATATATATATATATATATATATATGTCGTACCTAGTAGCCAGAACGCACTTCTCAGCCTACTATGCAAGGCCCGATTTGCCTAATAAGCCAAGTTTTCCTGAATTAATATATTTTCTCTAATTTTTTTCTTATTAAATGATAAAACTGTTCATTTCATTATGTATGAGTTAAGTTCTTTTCATTTGAGTTAAAACTAATGTAGATATATAACCGAACCTAACCAACCCTAAAATGGTTAACATAAATTGATTGGAATATGTATGTGGACGCTCAGTTAGTGTTACTGTAATTTATATGGTTAACGTTTGAATGACATAGTTTCCCCTCATTGTCACATTTTTTGTTACTATTTCGCTGTTCATTCTCACTCTCTCTGAATCCCGTTGACTAATTGTGCTCACGAGTGTTTGTTTAAGGTACGGTAACCATAAGCTTTTCACACAATAATTTGCAACTATTTAAGAAGAAACATTTCTAAAGATTATATAAGTTTCTAATAAATATTCTTTTTCCTAACATACAAGTCAATCACACAGTACCTAACTTCAGTCAGAAACACTTTTCTTACTTTATCTCGCAACGTCTTTTGCATATATATCCTATCTTAAAAAAATAACAATTTTAATTCATAACTGGCAATCCCCCTCCCCTCCAGAGCTTTCAAGGCCACCAAACATCATTCCTTTCCCTTAACCTCTCTCAAATTATCTTTTGCACCAATACACAAACTAGGGGGCTTTATTGCTGAGTGGACGTCGCTCCCGACTCGTAATCCTAGCTCATTCGATCCCCCGGTGATGGCACAAACGGAAATCAGCAGAGTTTCTATCATTCTGATGCCCTCTGTTACTTAGCAGTAAATATGTAAATGAGCGTTAGACAGCTGTTGCGGGCTGCTTCCTGGGTGTGTGTGTGTGTCTGTGTGTGTGTGGAATTTTTTTTTATTAGTTATTAATAATTGATTGATTGGCAGTTGAGAGGCGGGCCGAAAGAGCAGAGCTCAACCCCCGCAAGCACAACTAGGTGAACACAACTAGATAAATACTAACAAACCACGATCTCGTACAATCCACTACACACACAACCCAGCCTCCCCCCCAACTCCCTAAATCACTCTACCTAAGTCATTAAAAATTAAAACAAATCAATTAATACACCCAAAAATACTAACTATAAATAAAGGAACCAAATTTGAGACATACAGCGACTCCAGCGTGGTCTAGTCGGAAGAGAACGTGTTCTCATCTGGATAGATTGCGATCGAGCCTGTCGGAACGGGTGTGTAACTGCAGGGCACAAATATTTGTGTGTCCCCTCCTGTAGCTGCCTCTGTTTCGACAGGTTTCCTGGATAGCTAGAATTGACCTGGCCCTTGGAAAGTGGGGAAAGGGTGAAATCCGTTGGGCCCACGGATGGATACCTTGGATCCATGGACTTAGGGCAGGTCTAATCACCTGGGATTCGAACCCACGGTGGGAATAAGGAAGGAGATATGGGGAGGGGAAGGGGAAGGATGTTTCCTGGAACCAAACCTCACATAAACCCGTACACTCACACACACACACACCCTCACCCGAACACTCACAGGGGCACTCACACTCACACACACCCATAGACTGTGATAAGGGAGACCATCTGAGGGGACACAGATGGCCTCGTGGACCCACAGGCATAACCGGACACACACGCAACCGGACTCTCACACACTCACACGGACACTCACAGGGATAAACACACACACAGACACACATCCATAGACACAAACTGTGATAAGGGAGACCATCTGAGGGGACACAGATGGCCTCCTGGACCCACAGGTATATATCAATATTTAAATATACATACATATTTATAAATATAACATATTTTTAAAAAATAAATAAATAAAATAAAATATATATATATATATATATATATATATATATATATATATATATATATATATATATATATATATATATATATATATATATATATATATATGTGTGTGTGTGTATATCACGAAAATGAACACGTGATTAAGAATGTGACAATGTCAGACCACGGAGGAAAATGAAACAGGAATTTCCTTGAGTACTTTCGTATATTAAATACATCTTCAGAAGGAATCTTCTTTCTGAAGATGTATTTAATATACGAAAGTACTTAAGGAAATTCCTGTTTCATTTTCCTCCGTGGTCTGACATTGTCATATATATATATATGTCGTACCTAGTAGCCAGAACTCACTTCTCAGCCTACTATTCAAGGCCCGATTTGCCTAATAAGCCAAGTTTTCCTGAATTAATATATTTACTATAATTTTTTTCTTATGAAATGATAAAGCTACCCTTTTCACTATGTATGAGGTCAATTTTTTTTATTGCAGTTAAAATTAACGTAGATATATGACCGAACCTAACCAACCCTACCTAACCTAACCTAACCTATATATATAGGTAAGGTTAGGTTAGGTAGCCAAAAAAAGCTAGGTTAGGTTAGGTTAGGTAGGTTAGGTCGACGAAAAAACATTAATTCATGAAAACTTGGCTTATTAGGCAAATCGGGCCTTGCATAGTAGGCTGAGAAGTGAGTTCTGGCTACTAGGTACGACATATGTCTATATATATATATATATATATATATATATATATATATATATATATATATATATATATATATATATATATATATAATATATATATATATATATATATATATATGTCGTACCTAGTAGCCAGAACGCACTTCTCAGCCTACTATGCAAGGCCCGATTTGCCTAATAAGCCAAGTTTTCCTGAATTAATATATTTCTCTAATTTTTTTCTTATTAAATGATAAAACTGTTCATTTCATTATGTATGAGTTAAGTTCTTTTCATTTGAGTTAAAACTAATGTAGATATATAACCGAAACCTAACCAACCCTAAAATGGTTAACATAAATTGATTGGAATATGTATGTGGACGCTCAGTTAGTGTTACTGTAATTTATATGGTTAACGTTTGAATGACATAGTTTCCCCTCATTGTCACATTTTTTGTTACTATTTCGCTGTTCATTCTCACTCTCTCTGAATCCCGTTGACTAATGTGCTCACGAGTGTTTGTTTAAGGTACGGTAACCATAAGCTTTTCACACAATAATTTGCAACTATTTAAGAAGAAACATTTCTAAAGATTATATAAGTTTCTAATAAATATTCTTTTTCCTAACATACAAGTCAATCACACAGTACCTAACTTCAGTCAGAAACACTTTTCTTACTTTATCTCGCAACGTCTTTTGCATATATATCCTATCTTAAAAAAATAACAATTTTAATTCATAACTGGCAATCCCCCTCCCCTCCAGAGCTTTCAAGGCCACCAACATCATTCCTTTCCCTTAACCTCTCTCAAATTATCTTTTGCACCAATACACAAACTAGGGGCTTTATTGCTGAGTGGACGTCGCTCACGACTCGTAATCCTAGCTCATTCGATCCCCCGGTGATGGCACAAACGGAAATCAGCAGAGTTTCTATCATTCTGATGCCCTCTGTTACTTAGCAGTAAATATGTAAATGAGCGTTAGACAGCTGTTGCGGGCTGCTTCCTGGGTGTGTGTGTGTGTCTGTGTGTGTGTGGAATTTTTTTTTATTAGTTATTAATAATTGATTGATTGGCAGTTGAGAGGCGGGCCGAAAGAGCAGAGCTCAACCCCCGCAAGCACAACTAGGTGAACACAACTAGATAAATACTAACAAACCACGATCTCGTACAATCCACTACACACACAACCCAGCCTCCCCCCCAACTCCCTAAATCACTCTACCTAAGTCATTAAAAAATTAAAACAAATCAATTAATACACCAAAAATACTAACTATAAATAAAGGAACCAAATTTGAGACATACAGCGACTCCAGCGTGGTCTAGTCGGAAGAGAACGTGTTCTCATCTGGATAGATTGCGATCGAGCCTGTCGGAACGGGTGTGTAACTGCAGGCACAAATATTTGTGTGTCCCCTCCTGTAGCTGCCTCTGTTTCGACAGGTTTCCTGGATAGCTAGAATTGACCTGGCCCTTGGAAAGTGGGGAAAGGGTGAAATCCGTTGGGCCCACGGATGGATACCTTGGATCCATGGACTTAGGGCAGGTCTAATCACCTGGGATTCGAACCCACGGTGGGAATAAGGAAGGAGATATGGGGAGGGGAAGGGGAAGGATGTTTCCTGGAACCAAACCTCACATAAACCCGTACACTCACACACACACACACCCTCACCCGAACACTCACAGGGGCACTCACACTCACACACACCCATAGACTGTGATAAGGGAGACCATCTGAGGGGACACAGATGGCCTCGTGGACCCACAGGCATAACCGGACACACACGCAACCGGACTCTCACACACTCACACGGACACTCACAGGGATAAACACACACACAGACACACATCCATAGACACAAACTGTGATAAGGGAGACCATCTGAGGGGACACAGATGGCCTCCTGGACCCACAGGTATATATCAATATTTAAATATACATACATATTTATAAATATAACATATTTTTTAAAAAATAAATAAATAAAATAAATATATATATATATATATATATATATATATATATATATATATATATATATATACAATCTTGGACAACACCCACCAGTGGGACTCGAACCCAGAAAGCACAACTACCTTCCAGTAGCTGGCATAACTAGTATGCTTTAACCCACTACGCCATCAGACCTTACAAAAGAAGTAGATAGTTCGAGATATATATATCTCAAACATCTCTACCTCCCGAAGGCACCAGATGAGTGAGGGGTCAGTCTGCAATTTTCGTCAAGCCACTGTCAATGTGAGAGAACTCGTGTCCAGCTTACCCGTGTTCTACTTCTTTTGTAAGGTCTGATGGCGTAGTGGGTTAAAGCATACTAGTTATGCCAGCTACTGGAAGGTAGTTGTGCTTCTGGGTTCGAGTCCCACTGGTGGGTGTTGTCCAAAGATTGTTTATCTTCACTTGTGGTTTATGCAAGTATAGGCTTATAAGCTGGACACGAGTTCTCTCACATTGACAGTGGCTTGACGAAAATTGCAGACTGACCCCTCACTCATCTGGTGCCTTCGGGAGGTAGAGATGTTTGAGATATATATATCTCGAACTATCTACTTCTTTTGTAAGGTCTGATGGCGTAGTGGGTTAAAGCATACTAGTTATGCCAGCTACTGGAAGGTAGTTGTGCTTTCTGGTTCGAGTCCACTGGTGGGTGTTGTCCAAAGATTGTTATCTTCACTTGTGGTTTATGCAAGTATAGGCATATATATATATATATATATATATATATATACTATATATATATATATATATTATATATATATATATATATATGTGTGTGTGTGTATATCACGAAATGAACACGTGATTAAGAATGTGACAATGTCAGACCACGGAGGAAAATGAAACAGGAATTTCCTTGAGTACTTTCGTATATTAAATACATCTTCAGAAGGAAATCTTCTTTCTGAAGATGTATTTAATATACGAAAGTACTTAAGGAAATTCCTGTTTCATTTTCCTCCGTGGTCTGACATTGTCATATATATATATATGTCGTACCTAGTAGCCAGAACTCACTTCTCAGCCTACTATTCAAGGCCCGATTTGCCTAATAAGCCAAGTTTTCCTGAATTAATATATTTACTATAATTTTTTCTTTATGAAATGATAAAGCTACCCTTTTCACTATGTATGAGGTCAATTTTTTTTATTGGAGTTAAAATTAACGTAGATATATGACCGAACCTAACCAACCCTACCTAACCTAACCTAACCTATATATATAGGTAAGGTTAGGTTAGGTAGCCAAAAAAAAGCTAGGTTAGGTTAGGTTAGGTAGGTTAGGTCGACGAAAAAACATAATTCATGAAAACTTGGCTTATTAGGCAAATCGGGCCTTGCATAGTAGGCTGAGAAGTGAGTTCTGGCTACTAGGTACGACATATATATATATATATATATATATATATAGATATATATATTATATATATTATATATATATATATATATATATATATATATATATATATATATATATATATATATATATATGTCGTACCTAGTAGCCAGAACGCACTTCTCAGCCTACTATGCAAGGCCCGATTTGCCTAATAAGCCAAGTTTCCTGAATTAATATATTTTCTCTAATTTTTTTCTTATTAAATGATAAAACTGTTCATTTCATTATGTATGAGTTAAGTTCTTTTCATTTGAGTTAAAACTAATGTAGATATATAACCGAACCTAACCAACCCTAAAATGGTTAACATAAATTGATTGGAATATGTATGTGGACGCTCAGTTAGTGTTACTGTAATTTATATGGTTACCGTTTGAATGACATAGTTTCCCCTCATTGTCACATTTTTGTTACTATTTCGCTGTTCATTCTCACTCTCTCTGAATCCCGTTGACTAATTGTGCTCACGAGTGTTTGTTTAAGGTACGGTAACCATAAGCTTTTCACACAATAATTTGCAACTATTTAAGAAAAGAAACATTTCTAAAGATTATATAAGTTTCTAATAAATATTCTTTTTCCTAACATACAAGTCAATCACACAGTACCTAACTTCAGTCAGAAAACACTTTTCTTACTTTATCTCGCAACGTCTTTGCATATATATCCTATCTTAAAAAAATAACAATTTTAATTCATAACTGGCAATCCCCCTCCCCTCCAGAGCTTTCAAGGCCACCAAACATCATTCCTTTCCCTTAACCTCTCTCAAATTATCTTTTGCACCAATACACAAACTAGGGGGCTTTATTGCTGAGTGGACGTCGCTCACGACTCGTAATCCTAGCTCATTCGATCCCCCGGTGATGGCACAAAACGGAAATCAGCAGAGTTTCTATCATTCTGATGCCCTCTGTTACTTAGCAGTAAATATGTAAATGAGCGTTAGACAGCTGTTGCGGGCTGCTTCCTGGGTGTGTGTGTGTGTCTGTGTGTGTGTGGAATTTTTTTTTATTAGTTATTAATAATTGATTGATTGGCAGTTGAGAGGCGGGCCGAAAGAGCAGAGCTCAACCCCGCAAGCACAACTAGGTGAACACAACTAGATAATACTAACAAACCACGATCTCGTACAATCCACTACACACACAACCCAGCCTCCCCCCCAACTCCCTAAATCACTCTACCTAAGTCATTAAAAATTAAAACAAATCAATTAATACACCAAAAATACTAACTATAAATAAAGGAACCAAATTTGAGACATACAGCGACTCCAGCGTGGTCTAGTCGGAAGAGAACGTGTTCTCATCTGGATAGATTGCGATCGAGCCTGTCGGAACGGGTGTGTAACTGCAGGGCACAAATATTTGTGTGTCCCCTCCTGTAGCTGCCTCTGTTTCGACAGGTTTCCTGGATAGCTAGAATTGACCTGGCCCTTGGAAAGTGGGGAAAGGGTGAAATCCGTTGGGCCCACGGATGGATACCTTGGATCCATGGACTTAGGGCAGGTCTAATCACCTGGGCTTCGAACCCACGGTGGGAATAAGGAAGGAGATATGGGGAGGGGAAGGGGAAGGATGTTTCCTGGAACCAAACCTCACATAAACCCGTACACTCACACACACACACACCCTCACCCGAACACTCACAGGGGCACTCACACTCACACACACCCATAGACTGTGATAAGGGAGACCATCTGAGGGGACACAGATGGCCTCGTGGACCCACAGGCATACCGGACACACACGCAACCGGACTCTCACACACTCACACGGACACTCACAGGGATAAACACACACACAGACACACATCCATAGACACAAACTGTGATAAGGGAGACCATCTGAGGGGACACAGATGGCCTCCTGGACCCACAGGTATATATCAATATTAAATATACATACATATTTATAAATATAACATATTTTTAAAAAATAAATAAATAAAATAAAATATATATATATATATATATATATATATATATATATATACAATCTTGGACAACACCCACCAGTGGGACTCGAACCCAGAAAGCACAACTACCTTCCAGTAGCTGGCATAACTAGTATGCTTTAACCCACTACGCCATCAGACCTTACAAAAGAAGTAGATAGTTCGAGATATATATATCTCAACATCTCTACCTCCCGAAGGCACCAGATGAGTGAGGGGTCAGTCTGCAATTTTCGTCAAGCCACTGTCAATGTGAGAGAACTCGTGTCCAGCTTAACCCGTGTTCTACTTCTTTTGTAAGGTCTGATGGCGTAGTGGGTTAAAAGCATACTAGTTATGCCAGCTACTGGAAGGTAGTTGTGCTTTCTGGGTTCGAGTCCCACTGGTGGGTGTTGTCCAAAGATTGTTTATCTTCACTTGTGGTTTATGCAAGTATAGGCTTATAAGCTGGACACGAGTTCTCTCACATTGACAGTGGCTTGACGAAAATTGCAGACTGACCCCTCACTCATCTGGTGCCTTCGGGAGGTAGAGATGTTTGAGATATATATATCTCGAACTATCTACTTCTTTTGTAAGGTCTGATGGCGTAGTGGGTTAAAGCATACTAGTTATGCCAGCTACTGGAAGGTAGTTGTGCTTTCTGGGTTCGAGTCCCACTGGTGGGTGTTGTCCAAAGATTGTTTATCTTCACTTGTGGTTTATGCAAGTATAGGCATATATATATATATATATTATATATATATATATATATATATATATATATATATATATATATATATATATATATTATATATATATATATGTGTGTGTGTGTATATCACGAAAATGAACACGTGATTAAGAATGTGACAATGTCAGACCACGGAGGAAAATGAACAGGAATTTCCTTGAGTACTTTCGTATATTAAATACATCTTCAGAAGGAATCTTCTTTCTGAAGATGTATTTAATATACGAAAGTACTTAAGGAAATTCCTGTTTCATTTTCCTCCGTGGTCTGACATTGTCATATATATATATATATGTCGTACCTAGTAGCCAGAACTCACTTCTCAGCCTACTATTCAAGGCCCGATTTGCCTAATAAGCCAAGTTTTTCCTGAATTAATATATTTACTATAATTTTTTTCTTATGAAATGATAAAGCTACCCTTTTCACTATGTATGAGGTCAATTTTTTTTTATTGGAGTTAAAATTAACGTAGATATATGACCGAACCTAACCAACCCTACCTAACCTAACCTAACCTATATATATAGGTAAGGTTAGGTTAGGTAGCCAAAAAAAGCTAGGTTAGGTTAGGTTAGGTAGGTTAGGTCGACGAAAAAACATTAATTCATGAAAACTTGGCTTATTAGGCAAATCGGGCCTTGCATAGTAGGCTGAGAAGTGAGTTCTGGCTACTAGGTACGACATATATATATATATATATATATATATATATATATATATATATATATATATATATATATGTCGTACCTAGTAGCCAGAAACGCACTTCTCAGCCTACTATGCAAGGCCCGATTTGCCTAATAAGCCAAGTTTTCCTGAATTATTATATTTACTATAATTTATTTCTTATGAAATGATAAAGCAACCCTTTTCTCTATGTATGAGGTCAATTTTTTTTTATTGGAGTTAAAATTAACGTAGATATATGACCGAACCTAACCAACCCTACCTAACCTAACCTAACCTATTATTTATAGGTAAGGTTAGGTTAGGTAGCCAAAAAAAGCTAGGTTAGGTTAGGTTAGGTAGGTTAGGTAGACGAAAAAACATTAATTCATGAAAACTTGGCATATTAGGCAAATCGGGCCTTGAATAGTAGGCTGAGAAGTGCGTTCTGGCTATTAGGTACGACATATATATATATATATATATATATATATATATATATATATATATATGTCGTACCTAGTAGCCAGAACGCACTTCTCAGCCTACTATGCAAGGCCCGATTTGCCTAATAAGCCAAGTTTTCCTGAAATTAATATATTTTCTCTAATTTTTTTCTTATTAAATGATAAAACTGTTCATTTCATTATGTATGAGTTAAGTTCTTTTCATTTGAGTTAAAACTAATGTAGATATATAACCGAACCTAACCAACCCTAAAATGGTTAACATAAATTGATTGGAATATGTATGTGGACGCTCAGTTAGTGTTACTGTAATTTATATGGTTAACGTTTGAATGAAATAGTTTCCCCTCATTGTCACATTTTTGTTACTATTTCGCTGTTCATTCTCACTCTCTCTGAATCCCGTTGACTAATTGTGCTCACGAGTGTTTGTTTAAGGTACGGTAACCATAAGCTTTTCACACAATAATTTGCAACTATTTAAGAAGAAACATTCTAAAGATTATATAAGTTTCTAATAAATATTCTTTTTCCTAACATACAAGTCAATCACACAGTACCTAACTTCAGTCAGAAACACTTTTCTTACTTTATCTCGCAACGTCTTTTGCATATATATCCTATCTTAAAAAAATAACAATTTTAATTCATAACTGGCAATCCCCCTCCCCTCCAGAGCTTTCAAGGCCACCAAACATCATTCCTTTCCCTTAACCTCTCTCAAATTATCTTTTGCACCAATACACAAACTAGGGGGCTTTATTGCTGAGTGGACGTCGCTCACGACTCGTAATCCTAGCTCATTCGATCCCCCGGTGATGGCACAAACGGAAATCAGCAGAGTTTCTATCATTCTGATGCCCTCTGTTACTTAGCAGTAAATATGTAAATGAGCGTTAGACAGCTGTTGCGGGCTGCTTCCTGGGTGTGTGTGTGTGTCTGTGTGTGTGTGGGAATTTTTTTTTATTAGTTATTAATAATTGATTGATTGGCAGTTGAGAGGCGGGCCGAAAGAGCAGAGCTCAACCCCCGCAAGCACAACTAGGTGAACACAACTAGATAAATACTAACAAACCACGATCTCGTACAATCACTACACACACAACCCAGCCTCCCCCCCAACTCCCTAAATCACTCTACCTAAGTCATTAAAAAATTAAAACAAATCAATTAATACACCAAAAATACTAACTATAAATAAAGGAACCAAATTTGAGACATACAGCGACTCCAGCGTGGTCTAGTCGGAAGAGAACGTGTTCTCATCTGGATAGATTGCGATCGAGCCTGTCGGAACGGGTGTGTAACTGCAGGGCACAAATATTTGTGTGTCCCCTCCTGTAGCTGCCTCTGTTTCGACAGGTTTCCTGGATAGCTAGAATTGACCTGGCCCTTGGAAAGTGGGGAAAGGGTGAAATCCGTTGGGCCCACGGATGGATACCTTGGATCCATGGACTTAGGGCAGGTCTAATCACCTGGGATTCGAACCCACGGTGGGAATAAGGAAGGAGATATGGGGAGGGGAAGGGGAAGGATGTTTCCTGGAACCAAACCTCACATAAACCCGTACACTCACACACACACACACCCTCACCCGAACACTCACAGGGGCACTCACACTCACACACACCCATAGACTGTGATAAGGGAGACCATCTGAGGGGACACAGATGGCCTCGTGGACCCACAGGCATAACCGGACACACACGCAACCGGACTCTCACACACTCACACGGACACTCACAGGGATAAACACACACACAGACACACATCCATAGACACAAACTGTGATAAGGGAGACCATCTGAGGGGACACAGATGGCCTCCTGGACCCACAGGTATATATCAATATTTAAATATACATACATATTTATAAATATAACATATTTTTAAAAATAAATAAATAAAATAAAATATATATATATATATATATATATATATATATATATATATATATACAATCTTTGGACAACACCCACCAGTGGGACTCGAACCCAGAAAGCACAACTACCTTCCAGTAGCTGGCATAACTAGTATGCTTTAACCACTACGCCATCAGACCTTACAAAAGAAGTAGATAGTTCGAGATATATATATCTCAAACATCTCTACCTCCCGAAGGCACCAGATGAGTGAGGGGTCAGTCTGCAATTTTCGTCAAGCCACTGTCAATGTGAGAGAACTCGTGTCCAGCTTAACCCGTGTTCTACTTCTTTTGTAAGGTCTGATGGCGTAGTGGGTTAAAGCATACTAGTTATGCCAGCTACTGGAAGGTAGTTGTGCTTTCTGGGTTCGAGTCCCACTGGTGGGTGTTGTCCAAAGATTGTTTATCTTCACTTGTGGTTTATGCAAGTATAGGCTTATAAGCTGGACACGAGTTCTCTCACATTGACAGTGGCTTGACGAAAATTGCAGACTGACCCCTCACTCATCTGGTGCCTTCGGGAGGTAGAGATGTTTGAGATATATATATCTCGAACTATCTACTTCTTTTGTAAGGTCTGATGGCGTAGTGGGTTAAAGCATACTAGTTATGCCAGCTACTGGAAGGTAGTTGTGCTTTCTGGGTTCGAGTCCCACTGGTGGGTGTTGTCCAAAGATTGTTTATCTTCACTTGTGGTTTATGCAAGTATAGGCATATATATATATATATATATATATATATATATATATATATATATATATATATATATATATATATATATTATATATATATATATATATATATGTGTGTGTGTGTATATCACGAAAATGAACACGTGATTAAGAATGTGACAATGTCAGACCACGGAGGAAAATGAAACAGGAATTTCCTTGAGTACTTTCGTATATTAAATACATCTTCAGAAGGAATCTTCTTTCTGAAGATGTATTTAATATACGAAAGTACTTAAGGAAATTCCTGTTTCATTTTCCTCCGTGGTCTGACATTGTCATATATATATATATATGTCGTACCTAGTAGCCAGAACTCACTTCTCAGCCTACTATTCAAGGCCCGATTTGCCTAATAAGCCAAGTTTTCCTGAATTAATATATTTACTATAATTTTTTTCTTATGAAATGATAAAGCTACCCTTTTCACTATGTATGAGGTCAATTTTTTTTTATTGGAGTTAAAATTAACGTAGATATATGACCGAACCTAACCAACCCTACCTAACCTAACCTAACCTATATATATAGGTAAGGTTAGGTTAGGTAGCCAAAAAAAGCTAGGTTAGGTTAGGTTAGGTAGGTTAGGTCGACGAAAAAACATTAATTCATGAAAACTTGGCTTATTAGGCAAATCGGGCCTTGCATAGTAGGCTGAGAAGTGAGTTCTGGCTACTAGGTACGACATATATATATATATATATATATATATATATATATATATATATATATATATATATATATATATATATATATATATATATATATATATATATATATATATATATATATATATATATATGTCGTACCTAGTAGCCAGAACGCACTTCTCAGCCTACTATGCAAGGCCCGATTTGCCTAATAAGCCAAGTTTTCCTGAATTAATATATTTTCTCTAATTTTTTTCTTATTAAATGATAAAACTGTTCATTTCATTATGTATGAGTTAAGTTCTTTTCATTTGAGTTAAAACTAATGTAGATATATAACCGAACCTAACCAACCCTAAAATGGTTAACATAAATTGATTGGAATATGTATGTGGACGCTCAGTTAGTGTTACTGTAATTTATATGGTTAACGTTTGAATGACATAGTTTCCCCTCATTGTCACATTTTTTGTTACTATTTCGCTGTTCATTCTCACTCTCTCTGAATCCCGTTGACTAATTGTGCTCACGAGTGTTTGTTTAAGGTACGGTAACCATAAGCTTTTCACACAATAATTTGCAACTATTTAAGAAGAAACATTTCTAAAGATTATATAAGTTTCTAATAAATATTCTTTTTCCTAACATACAAGTCAATCACACAGTACCTAACTTCAGTCAGAAACACTTTTCTTACTTTATCTCGCAACGTCTTTTGCATATATATCCTATCTTAAAAAAATAACAATTTTAATTCATAACTGGCAATCCCCCTCCCCTCCAGAGCTTTCAAGGCCACCAAACATCATTCCTTTCCCTTAACCTCTCTCAAATTATCTTTTGCACCAATACACAAACTAGGGGGCTTTATTGCTGAGTGGACGTCGCTCCCGACTCGTAATCCTAGCTCATTCGATCCCCGGTGATGGCACAAACGGAAATCAGCAGAGTTTCTATCATTCTGATGCCCTCTGTTACTTAGCAGTAAATATGTAAATGAGCGTTAGACAGCTGTTGCGGGCTGCTTCCTGGGTGTGTGTGTGTGTCTGTGTGTGTGTGGAATTTTTTTTTATTAGTTATTAATAATTGATTGATTGGCAGTTGAGAGGCGGGCCGAAAGAGCAGAGCTCAACCCCCGCAAGCACAACTAGGTGAACACAACTAGATAAATACTAACAAACCACGATCTCGTACAATCCACTACACACACAACCCAGCCTCCCCCCCAACTCCCTAAATCACTCTACCTAAGTCATTAAAAAATTAAAACAAATCAATTAATACACCAAAAATACTAACTATAAATAAAGGAACCAAATTTGAGACATACAGCGACTCCAGCGTGGTCTAGTCGGAAGAGAACGTGTTCTCATCTGGATAGATTGCGATCGAGCCTGTCGGAACGGGTGTGTAACTGCAGGGCACAAATATTTGTGTGTCCCCTCCTGTAGCTGCCTCTGTTTCGACAGGTTTCCTGGATAGCTAGAATTGACCTGGCCCTTGGAAAGTGGGGAAAGGGTGAAATCCGTTGGGCCCACGGATGGATACCTTGGATCCATGGACTTAGGGCAGGTCTAATCACCTGGGATTCGAACCCACGGTGGGAATAAGGAAGGAGATATGGGGAGGGGAAGGGGAAGGATGTTTCCTGGAACCAAACCTCACATAAACCCGTACACTCACACACACACACACCCTCACCCGAACACTCACAGGGGCACTCACACTCACACACACCCATAGACTGTGATAAGGGAGACCATCTGAGGGGACACAGATGGCCTCGTGGACCCACAGGCATAACCGGACACACACGCAACCGGACTCTCACACACTCACACGGACACTCACAGGGATAAACACACACACAGACACACATCCATAGACACAAACTGTGATAAGGGAGACCATCTGAGGGGACACAGATGGCCTCCTGGACCCACAGGTATATATCAATATTTAAATATACATACATATTTATAAATATAACATATTTTTAAAAAATAAATAAATAAAATAAAATATATATATATATATATATATATATATATATATATATATATATATATATATATATATATATATATATATATATATGTGTGTGTGTGTATATCACGAAAATGAACACGTGATTAAGAATGTGACAATGTCAGACCACGGAGGAAAATGAAACAGGAATTTCCTTGAGTACTTTCGTATATTAAATACATCTTCAGAAGGAATCTTCTTTCTGAAGATGTATTTAATATACGAAAGTACTTAAGGAAATTCCTGTTTCATTTTCCTCCGTGGTCTGACATTGTCATATATATATATATGTCGTACCTAGTAGCCAGAACTCACTTCTCAGCCTACTATTCAAGGCCCGATTTGCCTAATAAGCCAAGTTTTCCTGAATTAATATATTTACTATAATTTTTTTCTTATGAAATGATAAAGCTACCCTTTTCACTATGTATGAGGTCAATTTTTTTTTATTGGAGTTAAAATTAACGTAGATATATGACCGAACCTAACCAACCCTACCTAACCTAACCTAACCTATATATATAGGTAAGGTTAGGTTAGGTAGCCAAAAAAAGCTAGGTTAGGTTAGGTTAGGTAGGTTAGGTCGACGAAAAAACATTAATTCATGAAAACTTGGCTTATTAGGCAAATCGGGCCTTGCATAGTAGGCTGAGAAGTGAGTTCTGGCTACTAGGTACGACATATATATATATATATATATATATATATATATATATATATATATATATATATATATATATATATATATATATATATATATATATATATATATATATATATATGTCGTACCTAGTAGCCAGAACGCACTTCTCAGCCTACTATGCAAGGCCCGATTTGCCTAATAAGCCAAGTTTTCCTGAATTAATATATTTTCTCTAATTTTTTTCTTATTAAATGATAAAACTGTTCATTTCATTATGTATGAGTTAAGTTCTTTTCATTTGAGTTAAAACTAATGTAGATATATAACCGAACCTAACCAACCCTAAAATGGTTAACATAAATTGATTGGAATATGTATGTGGACGCTCAGTTAGTGTTACTGTAATTTATATGGTTAACGTTTGAATGACATAGTTTCCCCTCATTGTCACATTTTTTGTTACTATTTCGCTGTTCATTCTCACTCTCTCTGAATCCCGTTGACTAATTGTGCTCACGAGTGTTTGTTTAAGGTACGGTAACCATAAGCTTTTCACACAATAATTTGCAACTATTTAAGAAGAAACATTTCTAAAGATTATATAAGTTTCTAATAAATATTCTTTTTCCTAACATACAAGTCAATCACACAGTACCTAACTTCAGTCAGAAACACTTTTCTTACTTTATCTCGCAACGTCTTTTGCATATATATCCTATCTTAAAAAAATAACAATTTTAATTCATAACTGGCAATCCCCCTCCCCTCCAGAGCTTTCAAGGCCACCAAACATCATTCCTTTCCCTTAACCTCTCTCAAATTATCTTTTGCACCAATACACAAACTAGGGGGCTTTATTGCTGAGTGGACGTCGCTCCCGACTCGTAATCCTAGCTCATTCGATCCCCCGGTGATGGCACAAACGGAAATCAGCAGAGTTTCTATCATTCTGATGCCCTCTGTTACTTAGCAGTAAATATGTAAATGAGCGTTAGACAGCTGTTGCGGGCTGCTTCCTGGGTGTGTGTGTGTGTCTGTGTGTGTGTGGAATTTTTTTTTATTAGTTATTAATAATTGATTGATTGGCAGTTGAGAGGCGGGCCGAAAGAGCAGAGCTCAACCCCCGCAAGCACAACTAGGTGAACACAACTAGATAAATACTAACAAACCACGATCTCGTACAATCCACTACACACACAACCCAGCCTCCCCCCCAACTCCCTAAATCACTCTACCTAAGTCATTAAAAAATTAAAACAAATCAATTAATACACCAAAAATACTAACTATAAATAAAGGAACCAAATTTGAGACATACAGCGACTCCAGCGTGGTCTAGTCGGAAGAGAACGTGTTCTCATCTGGATAGATTGCGATCGAGCCTGTCGGAACGGGTGTGTAACTGCAGGGCACAAATATTTGTGTGTCCCCTCCTGTAGCTGCCTCTGTTTCGACAGGTTTCCTGGATAGCTAGAATTGACCTGGCCCTTGGAAAGTGGGGAAAGGGTGAAATCCGTTGGGCCCACGGATGGATACCTTGGATCCATGGACTTAGGGCAGGTCTAATCACCTGGGATTCGAACCCACGGTGGGAATAAGGAAGGAGATATGGGGAGGGAAGGGGAAGGATGTTTCCTGGAACCAAACCTCACATAAACCCGTACACTCACACACACACACACCCTCACCCGAACACTCACAGGGGCACTCACACTCACACACACCCATAGACTGTGATAAGGGAGACCATCTGAGGGGACACAGATGGCCTCGTGGACCCACAGGCATAACCGGACACACACGCAACCGGACTCTCACACACTCACACGGACACTCACAGGGATAAACACACACACAGACACACATCCATAGACACAAACTGTGATAAGGGAGACCATCTGAGGGGACACAGATGGCCTCCTGGACCCACAGGTATATATCAATATTTAAATATACATACATATTTATAAATATAACATATTTTTAAAAAATAAATAAATAAAATAAAATATATATATATATATATATATATATATATATATATATATATATATATATATATATATATATATATATATATATATATATATATATATATATGTGTGTGTGTGTATATCACGAAAATGAACACGTGATTAAGAATGTGACAATGTCAGACCACGGAGGAAAATGAAACAGGAATTTCCTTGAGTACTTTCGTATATTAAATACATCTTCAGAAGGAATCTTCTTTCTGAAGATGTATTTAATATACGAAAGTACTTAAGGAAATTCCTGTTTCATTTTCCTCCGTGGTCTGACATTGTCATATATATATATATGTCGTACCTAGTAGCCAGAACTCACTTCTCAGCCTACTATTCAAGGCCCGATTTGCCTAATAAGCCAAGTTTTCCTGAATTAATATATTTACTATAATTTTTTTCTTATGAAATGATAAAGCTACCCTTTTCACTATGTATGAGGTCAATTTTTTTTTATTGCAGTTAAAATTAACGTAGATATATGACCGAACCTAACCAACCCTACCTAACCTAACCTAACCTATATATATAGGTAAGGTTAGGTTAGGTAGCCAAAAAAAGCTAGGTTAGGTTAGGTTAGGTAGGTTAGGTCGACGAAAAAACATTAATTCATGAAAACTTGGCTTATTAGGCAAATCGGGCCTTGCATAGTAGGCTGAGAAGTGAGTTCTGGCTACTAGGTACGACATATATATATATATATATATATATATATATATATATATATATATATATATATATATATATATATATATATATATATATATATATATATATATGTCGTACCTAGTAGCCAGAACGCACTTCTCAGCCTACTATGCAAGGCCCGATTTGCCTAATAAGCCAAGTTTTCCTGAATTAATATATTTTCTCTAATTTTTTTCTTATTAAATGATAAAACTGTTCATTTCATTATGTATGAGTTAAGTTCTTTTCATTTGAGTTAAAACTAATGTAGATATATAACCGAACCTAACCAACCCTAAAATGGTTAACATAAATTGATTGGAATATGTATGTGGACGCTCAGTTAGTGTTACTGTAATTTATATGGTTAACGTTTGAATGACATAGTTTCCCCTCATTGTCACATTTTTTGTTACTATTTCGCTGTTCATTCTCACTCTCTCTGAATCCCGTTGACTAATTGTGCTCACGAGTGTTTGTTTAAGGTACGGTAACCATAAGCTTTTCACACAATAATTTGCAACTATTTAAGAAGAAACATTTCTAAAGATTATATAAGTTTCTAATAAATATTCTTTTTCCTAACATACAAGTCAATCACACAGTACCTAACTTCAGTCAGAAACACTTTTCTTACTTTATCTCGCAACGTCTTTTGCATATATATCCTATCTTAAAAAAATAACAATTTTAATTCATAACTGGCAATCCCCCTCCCCTCCAGAGCTTTCAAGGCCACCAAACATCATTCCTTTCCCTTAACCTCTCTCAAATTATCTTTTGCACCAATACACAAACTAGGGGGCTTTATTGCTGAGTGGACGTCGCTCCCGACTCGTAATCCTAGCTCATTCGATCCCCCGGTGATGGCACAAACGGAAATCAGCAGAGTTTCTATCATTCTGATGCCCTCTGTTACTTAGCAGTAAATATGTAAATGAGCGTTAGACAGCTGTTGCGGGCTGCTTCCTGGGTGTGTGTGTGTGTCTGTGTGTGTGTGGAATTTTTTTTTATTAGTTATTAATAATTGATTGATTGGCAGTTGAGAGGCGGGCCGAAAGAGCAGAGCTCAACCCCCGCAAGCACAACTAGGTGAACACAACTAGATAAATACTAACAAACCACGATCTCGTACAATCCACTACACACACAACCCAGCCTCCCCCCCAACTCCCTAAATCACTCTACCTAAGTCATTAAAAAATTAAAACAAATCAATTAATACACCAAAAATACTAACTATAAATAAAGGAACCAAATTTGAGACATACAGCGACTCCAGCGTGGTCTAGTCGGAAGAGAACGTGTTCTCATCTGGATAGATTGCGATCGAGCCTGTCGGAACGGGTGTGTAACTGCAGGGCACAAATATTTGTGTGTCCCCTCCTGTAGCTGCCTCTGTTTCGACAGGTTTCCTGGATAGCTAGAATTGACCTGGCCCTTGGAAAGTGGGGAAAGGGTGAAATCCGTTGGGCCCACGGATGGATACCTTGGATCCATGGACTTAGGGCAGGTCTAATCACCTGGGATTCGAACCCACGGTGGGAATAAGGAAGGAGATATGGGGAGGGGAAGGGGAAGGATGTTTCCTGGAACCAAACCTCACATAAACCCGTACACTCACACACACACACACCCTCACCCGAACACTCACAGGGGCACTCACACTCACACACACCCATAGACTGTGATAAGGGAGACCATCTGAGGGGACACAGATGGCCTCGTGGACCCACAGGCATAACCGGACACACACGCAACCGGACTCTCACACACTCACACGGACACTCACAGGGATAAACACACACACAGACACACATCCATAGACACAAACTGTGATAAGGGAGACCATCTGAGGGGACACAGATGGCCTCCTGGACCCACAGGTATATATCAATATTTAAATATACATACATATTTATAAATATAACATATTTTTAAAAAATAAATAAATAAAATAAAATATATATATATATATATATATATATATATATATATATATATATATACAATCTTTGGACAACACCCACCAGTGGGACTCGAACCCAGAAAGCACAACTACCTTCCAGTAGCTGGCATAACTAGTATGCTTTAACCCACTACGCCATCAGACCTTACAAAAGAAGTAGATAGTTCGAGATATATATATCTCAAACATCTCTACCTCCCGAAGGCACCAGATGAGTGAGGGGTCAGTCTGCAATTTTCGTCAAGCCACTGTCAATGTGAGAGAACTCGTGTCCAGCTTAACCCGTGTTCTACTTCTTTTGTAAGGTCTGATGGCGTAGTGGGTTAAAGCATACTAGTTATGCCAGCTACTGGAAGGTAGTTGTGCTTTCTGGGTTCGAGTCCCACTGGTGGGTGTTGTCCAAAGATTGTTTATCTTCACTTGTGGTTTATGCAAGTATAGGCTTATAAGCTGGACACGAGTTCTCTCACATTGACAGTGGCTTGACGAAAATTGCAGACTGACCCCTCACTCATCTGGTGCCTTCGGGAGGTAGAGATGTTTGAGATATATATATCTCGAACTATCTACTTCTTTTGTAAGGTCTGATGGCGTAGTGGGTTAAAGCATACTAGTTATGCCAGCTACTGGAAGGTAGTTGTGCTTTCTGGGTTCGAGTCCCACTGGTGGGTGTTGTCCAAAGATTGTTTATCTTCACTTGTGGTTTATGCAAGTATAGGCATATATATATATATATATATATATATATATATATATATATATATATATATATATATATATATATATATGTGTGTGTGTGTGTATATCACGAAAATGAACACGTGATTAAGAATGTGACAATGTCAGACCACGGAGGAAAATGAAACAGGAATTTCCTTGAGTACTTTCGTATATTAAATACATCTTCAGAAGGAATCTTCTTTCTGAAGATGTATTTAATATACGAAAGTACTTAAGGAAATTCCTGTTTCATTTTCCTCCGTGGTCTGACATTGTCATATATATATATATGTCGTACCTAGTAGCCAGAACTCACTTCTCAGCCTACTATTCAAGGCCCGATTTGCCTAATAAGCCAAGTTTTCCTGAATTAATATATTTACTATAATTTTTTTCTTATGAAATGATAAAGCTACCCTTTTCACTATGTATGAGGTCAATTTTTTTTTATTGGAGTTAAAATTAACGTAGATATATGACCGAACCTAACCAACCCTACCTAACCTAACCTAACCTATATATATAGGTAAGGTTAGGTTAGGTAGCCAAAAAAAGCTAGGTTAGGTTAGGTTAGGTAGGTTAGGTCGACGAAAAAACATTAATTCATGAAAACTTGGCTTATTAGGCAAATCGGGCCTTGATTTATATATATATATATATATATATATATATATATATATATATATATATATATATATATATATGTCGTACCTAGTAGCCAGAACTCACTTCTCAGCCTACTATGCAAGGCCCGATTTGCCTAATAAGCCAAGTTTTCCTGAATTAATATATTTTCTCTAATTTTTTTCTTATTAAATGATAAAACTGTTCATTTCATTATGTATGAGTTAAGTTCTTTTCATTTGAGTTAAAACTAATGTAGATATATAACCGAACCTAACCAACCCTAAAATGGTTAACATAAATTGATTGGAATATGTATGTGGACGCTCAGTTAGTGTTACTGTAATTTATATGGTTAACGTTTGAATGACATAGTTTCCCCTCATTGTCACATTTTTTGTTACTATTTCGCTGTTCATTCTCACTCTCTCTGAATCCCGTTGACTAATTGTGCTCACGAGTGTTTGTTTAAGGTACGGTAACCATAAGCTTTTCACACAATAATTTGCAACTATTTAAGAAGAAACATTTCTAAAGATTATATAAGTTTCTAATAAATATTCTTTTTCCTAACATACAAGTCAATCACACAGTACCTAACTTCAGTCAGAAACACTTTTCTTACTTTATCTCGCAACGTCTTTTGCATATATATCCTATCTTAAAAAAATAACAATTTTAATTCATAACTGGCAATCCCCCTCCCCTCCAGAGCTTTCAAGGCCACCAAACATCATTCCTTTCCCTTAACCTCTCTCAAATTATCTTTTGCACCAATACACAAACTAGGGGGCTTTATTGCTGAGTGGACGTCGCTCCCGACTCGTAATCCTAGCTCATTCGATCCCCCGGTGATGGCACAAACGGAAATCAGCAGAGTTTCTATCATTCTGATGCCCTCTGTTACTTAGCAGTAAATATGTAAATGAGCGTTAGACAGCTGTTGCGGGCTGCTTCCTGGGTGTGTGTGTGTGTCTGTGTGTGTGTGGAATTTTTTTTTATTAGTTATTAATAATTGATTGATTGGCAGTTGAGAGGCGGGCCGAAAGAGCAGAGCTCAACCCCCGCAAGCACAACTAGGTGAACACAACTAGATAAATACTAACAAACCACGATCTCGTACAATCCACTACACACACAACCCAGCCTCCCCCCCAACTCCCTAAATCACTCTACCTAAGTCATTAAAAAATTAAAACAAATCAATTAATACACCAAAAATACTAACTATAAATAAAGGAACCAAATTTGAGACATACAGCGACTCCAGCGTGGTCTAGTCGGAAGAGAACGTGTTCTCATCTGGATAGATTGCGATCGAGCCTGTCGGAACGGGTGTGTAACTGCAGGGCACAAATATTTGTGTGTCCCCTCCTGTAGCTGCCTCTGTTTCGACAGGTTTCCTGGATAGCTAGAATTGACCTGGCCCTTGGAAAGTGGGGAAAGGGTGAAATCCGTTGGGCCCACGGATGGATACCTTGGATCCATGGACTTAGGGCAGGTCTAATCACCTGGGATTCGAACCCACGGTGGGAATAAGGAAGGAGATATGGGGAGGGGAAGGGGAAGGATGTTTCCTGGAACCAAACCTCACATAAACCCGTACACTCACACACACACACACCCTCACCCGAACACTCACAGGGGCACTCACACTCACACACACCCATAGACTGTGATAAGGGAGACCATCTGAGGGGACACAGATGGCCTCGTGGACCCACAGGCATAACCGGACACACACGCAACCGGACTCTCACACACTCACACGGACACTCACAGGGATAAACACACACACAGACACACATCCATAGACACAAACTGTGATAAGGGAGACCATCTGAGGGGACACAGATGGCCTCCTGGACCCACAGGTATATATCAATATTTAAATATACATACATATTTATAAATATAACATATTTTTAAAAAATAAATAAATAAAATAAAATATATATATATATATATATATATATATATATATATATATATATACAATCTTTGGACAACACCCACCAGTGGGACTCGAACCCAGAAAGCACAACTACCTTCCAGTAGCTGGCATAACTAGTATGCTTTAACCCACTACGCCATCAGACCTTACAAAAGAAGTAGATAGTTCGAGATATATATATCTCAAACATCTCTACCTCCCGAAGGCACCAGATGAGTGAGGGGTCAGTCTGCAATTTTCGTCAAGCCACTGTCAATGTGAGAGAACTCGTGTCCAGCTTAACCCGTGTTCTACTTCTTTTGTAAGGTCTGATGGCGTAGTGGGTTAAAGCATACTAGTTATGCCAGCTACTGGAAGGTAGTTGTGCTTTCTGGGTTCGAGTCCCACTGGTGGGTGTTGTCCAAAGATTGTTTATCTTCACTTGTGGTTTATGCAAGTATAGGCTTATAAGCTGGACACGAGTTCTCTCACATTGACAGTGGCTTGACGAAAATTGCAGACTGACCCCTCACTCATCTGGTGCCTTCGGGAGGTAGAGATGTTTGAGATATATATATCTCGAACTATCTACTTCTTTTGTAAGGTCTGATGGCGTAGTGGGTTAAAGCATACTAGTTATGCCAGCTACTGGAAGGTAGTTGTGCTTTCTGGGTTCGAGTCCCACTGGTGGGTGTTGTCCAAAGATTGTTTATCTTCACTTGTGGTTTATGCAAGTATAGGCATATATATATATATATATATATATATATATATATATATATATATATATATATATATATATATATATATATATATATATATATATATATATATGTGTGTGTGTGTATATCACGAAAATGAACACGTGATTAAGAATGTGACAATGTCAGACCACGGAGGAAAATGAAACAGGAATTTCCTTGAGTACTTTCGTATATTAAATACATCTTCAGAAGGAATCTTCTTTCTGAAGATGTATTTAATATACGAAAGTACTTAAGGAAATTCCTGTTTCATTTTCCTCCGTGGTCTGACATTGTCATATATATATATATGTCGTACCTAGTAGCCAGAACTCACTTCTCAGCCTACTATTCAAGGCCCGATTTGCCTAATAAGCCAAGTTTTCCTGAATTAATATATTTACTATAATTTTTTTCTTATGAAATGATAAAGCTACCCTTTTCACTATGTATGAGGTCAATTTTTTTTTATTGGAGTTAAAATTAACGTAGATATATGACCGAACCTAACCAACCCTACCTAACCTAACCTAACCTATATATATAGGTAAGGTTAGGTTAGGTAGCCAAAAAAAGCTAGGTTAGGTTAGGTTAGGTAGGTTAGGTCGACGAAAAAACATTAATTCATGAAAACTTGGCTTATTAGGCAAATCGGGCCTTGATTTATATATATATATATATATATATATATATATATATATATATATATATATATATATATATATATATATATGTCGTACCTAGTAGCCAGAACTCACTTCTCAGCCTACTATGCAAGGCCCGATTTGCCTAATAAGCCAAGTTTTCCTGAATTAATATATTTTCTCTAATTTTTTTCTTATTAAATGATAAAACTGTTCATTTCATTATGTATGAGTTAAGTTCTTTTCATTTGAGTTAAAACTAATGTAGATATATAACCGAACCTAACCAACCCTAAAATGGTTAACATAAATTGATTGGAATATGTATGTGGACGCTCAGTTAGTGTTACTGTAATTTATATGGTTAACGTTTGAATGACATAGTTTCCCCTCATTGTCACATTTTTTGTTACTATTTCGCTGTTCATTCTCACTCTCTCTGAATCCCGTTGACTAATTGTGCTCACGAGTGTTTGTTTAAGGTACGGTAACCATAAGCTTTTCACACAATAATTTGCAACTATTTAAGAAGAAACATTTCTAAAGATTATATAAGTTTCTAATAAATATTCTTTTTCCTAACATACAAGTCAATCACACAGTACCTAACTTCAGTCAGAAACACTTTTCTTACTTTATCTCGCAACGTCTTTTGCATATATATCCTATCTTAAAAAAATAACAATTTTAATTCATAACTGGCAATCCCCCTCCCCTCCAGAGCTTTCAAGGCCACCAAACATCATTCCTTTCCCTTAACCTCTCTCAAATTATCTTTTGCACCAATACACAAACTAGGGGGCTTTATTGCTGAGTGGACGTCGCTCACGACTCGTAATCCTAGCTCATTCGATCCCCCGGTGATGGCACAAACGGAAATCAGCAGAGTTTCTATCATTCTGATGCCCTCTGTTACTTAGCAGTAAATATGTAAATGAGCGTTAGACAGCTGTTGCGGGCTGCTTCCTGGGTGTGTGTGTGTGTCTGTGTGTGTGTGGAATTTTTTTTTATTAGTTATTAATAATTGATTGATTGGCAGTTGAGAGGCGGGCCGAAAGAGCAGAGCTCAACCCCCGCAAGCACAACTAGGTGAACACAACTAGATAAATACTAACAAACCACGATCTCGTACAATCCACTACACACACAACCCAGCCTCCCCCCCAACTCCCTAAATCACTCTACCTAAGTCATTAAAAAATTAAAACAAATCAATTAATACACCAAAAATACTAACTATAAATAAAGGAACCAAATTTGAGACATACAGCGACTCCAGCGTGGTCTAGTCGGAAGAGAACGTGTTCTCATCTGGATAGATTGCGATCGAGCCTGTCGGAACGGGTGTGTAACTGCAGGGCACAAATATTTGTGTGTCCCCTCCTGTAGCTGCCTCTGTTTCGACAGGTTTCCTGGATAGCTAGAATTGACCTGGCCCTTGGAAAGTGGGGAAAGGGTGAAATCCGTTGGGCCCACGGATGGATACCTTGGATCCATGGACTTAGGGCAGGTCTAATCACCTGGGATTCGAACCCACGGTGGGAATAAGGAAGGAGATATGGGGAGGGGAAGGGGAAGGATGTTTCCTGGAACCAAACCTCACATAAACCCGTACACTCACACACACACACACCCTCACCCGAACACTCACAGGGGCACTCACACTCACACACACCCATAGACTGTGATAAGGGAGACCATCTGAGGGGACACAGATGGCCTCGTGGACCCACAGGCATAACCGGACACACACGCAACCGGACTCTCACACACTCACACGGACACTCACAGGGATAAACACACACACAGACACACATCCATAGACACAAACTGTGATAAGGGAGACCATCTGAGGGGACACAGATGGCCTCCTGGACCCACAGGTATATATCAATATTTAAATATACATACATATTTATAAATATAACATATTTTTAAAAAATAAATAAATAAAATAAAATATATATATATATATATATATATATATATATATATATATATATATATATACAATCTTTGGACAACACCCACCAGTGGGACTCGAACCCAGAAAGCACAACTACCTTCCAGTAGCTGGCATAACTAGTATGCTTTAACCCACTACGCCATCAGACCTTACAAAAGAAGTAGATAGTTCGAGATATATATATCTCAAACATCTCTACCTCCCGAAGGCACCAGATGAGTGAGGGGTCAGTCTGCAATTTTCGTCAAGCCACTGTCAATGTGAGAGAACTCGTGTCCAGCTTAACCCGTGTTCTACTTCTTTTGTAAGGTCTGATGGCGTAGTGGGTTAAAGCATACTAGTTATGCCAGCTACTGGAAGGTAGTTGTGCTTTCTGGGTTCGAGTCCCACTGGTGGGTGTTGTCCAAAGATTGTTTATCTTCACTTGTGGTTTATGCAAGTATAGGCTTATAAGCTGGACACGAGTTCTCTCACATTGACAGTGGCTTGACGAAAATTGCAGACTGACCCCTCACTCATCTGGTGCCTTCGGGAGGTAGAGATGTTTGAGATATATATATCTCGAACTATCTACTTCTTTTGTAAGGTCTGATGGCGTAGTGGGTTAAAGCATACTAGTTATGCCAGCTACTGGAAGGTAGTTGTGCTTTCTGGGTTCGAGTCCCACTGGTGGGTGTTGTCCAAAGATTGTTTATCTTCACTTGTGGTTTATGCAAGTATAGGCATATATATATATATATATATATATATATATATATATATATATATATATATATATATATATATATATATGTGTGTGTGTGTATATCACGAAAATGAACACGTGATTAAGAATGTGACAATGTCAGACCACGGAGGAAAATGAAACAGGAATTTCCTTGAGTACTTTCGTATATTAAATACATCTTCAGAAGGAATCTTCTTTCTGAAGATGTATTTAATATACGAAAGTACTTAAGGAAATTCCTGTTTCATTTTCCTCCGTGGTCTGACATTGTCATATATATATATATGTCGTACCTAGTAGCCAGAACTCACTTCTCAGCCTACTATTCAAGGCCCGATTTGCCTAATAAGCCAAGTTTTCCTGAATTAATATATTTACTATAATTTTTTTCTTATGAAATGATAAAGCTACCCTTTTCACTATGTATGAGGTCAATTTTTTTTTATTGGAGTTAAAATTAACGTAGATATATGACCGAACCTAACCAACCCTACCTAACCTAACCTAACCTATATATATAGGTAAGGTTAGGTTAGGTAGCCAAAAAAAGCTAGGTTAGGTTAGGTTAGGTAGGTTAGGTCGACGAAAAAACATTAATTCATGAAAACTTGGCTTATTAGGCAAATCGGGCCTTGATTTATATATATATATATATATATATATATATATATATATATATATATATATATATATATATATATATATATATATATATGTCGTACCTAGTAGCCAGAACTCACTTCTCAGCCTACTATGCAAGGCCCGATTTGCCTAATAAGCCAAGTTTTCCTGAATTAATATATTTTCTCTAATTTTTTTCTTATTAAATGATAAAACTGTTCATTTCATTATGTATGAGTTAAGTTCTTTTCATTTGAGTTAAAACTAATGTAGATATATAACCGAACCTAACCAACCCTAAAATGGTTAACATAAATTGATTGGAATATGTATGTGGACGCTCAGTTAGTGTTACTGTAATTTATATGGTTAACGTTTGAATGACATAGTTTCCCCTCATTGTCACATTTTTTGTTACTATTTCGCTGTTCATTCTCACTCTCTCTGAATCCCGTTGACTAATTGTGCTCACGAGTGTTTGTTTAAGGTACGGTAACCATAAGCTTTTCACACAATAATTTGCAACTATTTAAGAAGAAACATTTCTAAAGATTATATAAGTTTCTAATAAATATTCTTTTTCCTAACATACAAGTCAATCACACAGTACCTAACTTCAGTCAGAAACACTTTTCTTACTTTATCTCGCAACGTCTTTTGCATATATATCCTATCTTAAAAAAATAACAATTTTAATTCATAACTGGCAATCCCCCTCCCCTCCAGAGCTTTCAAGGCCACCAAACATCATTCCTTTCCCTTAACCTCTCTCAAATTATCTTTTGCACCAATACACAAACTAGGGGGCTTTATTGCTGAGTGGACGTCGCTCACGACTCGTAATCCTAGCTCATTCGATCCCCCGGTGATGGCACAAACGGAAATCAGCAGAGTTTCTATCATTCTGATGCCCTCTGTTACTTAGCAGTAAATATGTAAATGAGCGTTAGACAGCTGTTGCGGGCTGCTTCCTGGGTGTGTGTGTGTGTCTGTGTGTGTGTGGAATTTTTTTTTATTAGTTATTAATAATTGATTGATTGGCAGTTGAGAGGCGGGCCGAAAGAGCAGAGCTCAACCCCCGCAAGCACAACTAGGTGAACACAACTAGATAAATACTAACAAACCACGATCTCGTACAATCCACTACACACACAACCCAGCCTCCCCCCCAACTCCCTAAATCACTCTACCTAAGTCATTAAAAAATTAAAACAAATCAATTAATACACCAAAAATACTAACTATAAATAAAGGAACCAAATTTGAGACATACAGCGACTCCAGCGTGGTCTAGTCGGAAGAGAACGTGTTCTCATCTGGATAGATTGCGATCGAGCCTGTCGGAACGGGTGTGTAACTGCAGGGCACAAATATTTGTGTGTCCCCTCCTGTAGCTGCCTCTGTTTCGACAGGTTTCCTGGATAGCTAGAATTGACCTGGCCCTTGGAAAGTGGGGAAAGGGTGAAATCCGTTGGGCCCACGGATGGATACCTTGGATCCATGGACTTAGGGCAGGTCTAATCACCTGGGATTCGAACCCACGGTGGGAATAAGGAAGGAGATATGGGGAGGGGAAGGGGAAGGATGTTTCCTGGAACCAAACCTCACATAAACCCGTACACTCACACACACACACACCCTCACCCGAACACTCACAGGGGCACTCACACTCACACACACCCATAGACTGTGATAAGGGAGACCATCTGAGGGGACACAGATGGCCTCGTGGACCCACAGGCATAACCGGACACACACGCAACCGGACTCTCACACACTCACACGGACACTCACAGGGATAAACACACACACAGACACACATCCATAGACACAAACTGTGATAAGGGAGACCATCTGAGGGGACACAGATGGCCTCCTGGACCCACAGGTATATATCAATATTTAAATATACATACATATTTATAAATATAACATATTTTTAAAAAATAAATAAATAAAATAAAATATATATATATATATATATATATATATATATATATATATATATATATATATATATATATATATACAATCTTTGGACAACACCCACCAGTGGGACTCGAACCCAGAAAGCACAACTACCTTCCAGTAGCTGGCATAACTAGTATGCTTTAACCCACTACGCCATCAGACCTTACAAAAGAAGTAGATAGTTCGAGATATATATATCTCAAACATCTCTACCTCCCGAAGGCACCAGATGAGTGAGGGGTCAGTCTGCAATTTTCGTCAAGCCACTGTCAATGTGAGAGAACTCGTGTCCAGCTTAACCCGTGTTCTACTTCTTTTGTAAGGTCTGATGGCGTAGTGGGTTAAAGCATACTAGTTATGCCAGCTACTGGAAGGTAGTTGTGCTTTCTGGGTTCGAGTCCCACTGGTGGGTGTTGTCCAAAGATTGTTTATCTTCACTTGTGGTTTATGCAAGTATAGGCTTATAAGCTGGACACGAGTTCTCTCACATTGACAGTGGCTTGACGAAAATTGCAGACTGACCCCTCACTCATCTGGTGCCTTCGGGAGGTAGAGATGTTTGAGATATATATATCTCGAACTATCTACTTCTTTTGTAAGGTCTGATGGCGTAGTGGGTTAAAGCATACTAGTTATGCCAGCTACTGGAAGGTAGTTGTGCTTTCTGGGTTCGAGTCCCACTGGTGGGTGTTGTCCAAAGATTGTTTATCTTCACTTGTGGTTTATGCAAGTATAGGCATATATATATATATATATATATATATATATATATATATATATATATATATATATATATATATATATATATATATATATATATATATATATATATATGTGTGTGTGTGTATATCACGAAAATGAACACGTGATTAAGAATGTGACAATGTCAGACCACGGAGGAAAATGAAACAGGAATTTCCTTGAGTACTTTCGTATATTAAATACATCTTCAGAAGGAATCTTCTTTCTGAAGATGTATTTAATATACGAAAGTACTTAAGGAAATTCCTGTTTCATTTTCCTCCGTGGTCTGACATTGTCATATATATATATATGTCGTACCTAGTAGCCAGAACTCACTTCTCAGCCTACTATTCAAGGCCCGATTTGCCTAATAAGCCAAGTTTTCCTGAATTAATATATTTACTATAATTTTTTTCTTATGAAATGATAAAGCTACCCTTTTCACTATGTATGAGGTCAATTTTTTTTTATTGGAGTTAAAATTAACGTAGATATATGACCGAACCTAACCAACCCTACCTAACCTAACCTAACCTATATATATAGGTAAGGTTAGGTTAGGTAGCCAAAAAAAGCTAGGTTAGGTTAGGTTAGGTAGGTTAGGTCGACGAAAAAACATTAATTCATGAAAACTTGGCTTATTAGGCAAATCGGGCCTTGCATAGTAGGCTGAGAAGTGAGTTCTGGCTACTAGGTACGACATATATATATATATATATATATATATATATATATATATATATATATATATATATATATATATATATATATATATATATATATATATATATATATATATATATATATATATATATATATATATATATATATATATATATGTCGTACCTAGTAGCCAGAACGCACTTCTCAGCCTACTATGCAAGGCCCGATTTGCCTAATAAGCCAAGTTTTCCTGAATTAATATATTTTCTCTAATTTTTTTCTTATTAAATGATAAAACTGTTCATTTCATTATGTATGAGTTAAGTTCTTTTCATTTGAGTTAAAACTAATGTAGATATATAACCGAACCTAACCAACCCTAAAATGGTTAACATAAATTGATTGGAATATGTATGTGGACGCTCAGTTAGTGTTACTGTAATTTATATGGTTAACGTTTGAATGACATAGTTTCCCCTCATTGTCACATTTTTTGTTACTATTTCGCTGTTCATTCTCACTCTCTCTGAATCCCGTTGACTAATTGTGCTCACGAGTGTTTGTTTAAGGTACGGTAACCATAAGCTTTTCACACAATAATTTGCAACTATTTAAGAAGAAACATTTCTAAAGATTATATAAGTTTCTAATAAATATTCTTTTTCCTAACATACAAGTCAATCACACAGTACCTAACTTCAGTCAGAAACACTTTTCTTACTTTATCTCGCAACGTCTTTTGCATATATATCCTATCTTAAAAAAATAACAATTTTAATTCATAACTGGCAATCCCCCTCCCCTCCAGAGCTTTCAAGGCCACCAAACATCATTCCTTTCCCTTAACCTCTCTCAAATTATCTTTTGCACCAATACACAAACTAGGGGGCTTTATTGCTGAGTGGACGTCGCTCCCGACTCGTAATCCTAGCTCATTCGATCCCCCGGTGATGGCACAAACGGAAATCAGCAGAGTTTCTATCATTCTGATGCCCTCTGTTACTTAGCAGTAAATATGTAAATGAGCGTTAGACAGCTGTTGCGGGCTGCTTCCTGGGTGTGTGTGTGTGTCTGTGTGTGTGTGGAATTTTTTTTTATTAGTTATTAATAATTGATTGATTGGCAGTTGAGAGGCGGGCCGAAAGAGCAGAGCTCAACCCCCGCAAGCACAACTAGGTGAACACAACTAGATAAATACTAACAAACCACGATCTCGTACAATCCACTACACACACAACCCAGCCTCCCCCCCAACTCCCTAAATCACTCTACCTAAGTCATTAAAAAATTAAAACAAATCAATTAATACACCAAAAATACTAACTATAAATAAAGGAACCAAATTTGAGACATACAGCGACTCCAGCGTGGTCTAGTCGGAAGAGAACGTGTTCTCATCTGGATAGATTGCGATCGAGCCTGTCGGAACGGGTGTGTAACTGCAGGGCACAAATATTTGTGTGTCCCCTCCTGTAGCTGCCTCTGTTTCGACAGGTTTCCTGGATAGCTAGAATTGACCTGGCCCTTGGAAAGTGGGGAAAGGGTGAAATCCGTTGGGCCCACGGATGGATACCTTGGATCCATGGACTTAGGGCAGGTCTAATCACCTGGGATTCGAACCCACGGTGGGAATAAGGAAGGAGATATGGGGAGGGGAAGGGGAAGGATGTTTCCTGGAACCAAACCTCACATAAACCCGTACACTCACACACACACACACCCTCACCCGAACACTCACAGGGGCACTCACACTCACACACACCCATAGACTGTGATAAGGGAGACCATCTGAGGGGACACAGATGGCCTCGTGGACCCACAGGCATAACCGGACACACACGCAACCGGACTCTCACACACTCACACGGACACTCACAGGGATAAACACACACACAGACACACATCCATAGACACAAACTGTGATAAGGGAGACCATCTGAGGGGACACAGATGGCCTCCTGGACCCACAGGTATATATCAATATTTAAATATACATACATATTTATAAATATAACATATTTTTAAAAAATAAATAAATAAAATAAAATATATATATATATATATATATATATATATATATATATATATATATATACAATCTTTGGACAACACCCACCAGTGGGACTCGAACCCAGAAAGCACAACTACCTTCCAGTAGCTGGCATAACTAGTATGCTTTAACCCACTACGCCATCAGACCTTACAAAAGAAGTAGATAGTTCGAGATATATATATCTCAAACATCTCTACCTCCCGAAGGCACCAGATGAGTGAGGGGTCAGTCTGCAATTTTCGTCAAGCCACTGTCAATGTGAGAGAACTCGTGTCCAGCTTAACCCGTGTTCTACTTCTTTTGTAAGGTCTGATGGCGTAGTGGGTTAAAGCATACTAGTTATGCCAGCTACTGGAAGGTAGTTGTGCTTTCTGGGTTCGAGTCCCACTGGTGGGTGTTGTCCAAAGATTGTTTATCTTCACTTGTGGTTTATGCAAGTATAGGCTTATAAGCTGGACACGAGTTCTCTCACATTGACAGTGGCTTGACGAAAATTGCAGACTGACCCCTCACTCATCTGGTGCCTTCGGGAGGTAGAGATGTTTGAGATATATATATCTCGAACTATCTACTTCTTTTGTAAGGTCTGATGGCGTAGTGGGTTAAAGCATACTAGTTATGCCAGCTACTGGAAGGTAGTTGTGCTTTCTGGGTTCGAGTCCCACTGGTGGGTGTTGTCCAAAGATTGTTTATCTTCACTTGTGGTTTATGCAAGTATAGGCATATATATATATATATATATATATATATATATATATATATATATATATATATATATATATATATATATATATATGTGTGTGTGTGTATATCACGAAAATGAACACGTGATTAAGAATGTGACAATGTCAGACCACGGAGGAAAATGAAACAGGAATTTCCTTGAGTACTTTCGTATATTAAATACATCTTCAGAAGGAATCTTCTTTCTGAAGATGTATTTAATATACGAAAGTACTTAAGGAAATTCCTGTTTCATTTTCCTCCGTGGTCTGACATTGTCATATATATATATATGTCGTACCTAGTAGCCAGAACTCACTTCTCAGCCTACTATTCAAGGCCCGATTTGCCTAATAAGCCAAGTTTTCCTGAATTAATATATTTACTATAATTTTTTTCTTATGAAATGATAAAGCTACCCTTTTCACTATGTATGAGGTCAATTTTTTTTTATTGGAGTTAAAATTAACGTAGATATATGACCGAACCTAACCAACCCTACCTAACCTAACCTAACCTATATATATAGGTAAGGTTAGGTTAGGTAGCCAAAAAAAGCTAGGTTAGGTTAGGTTAGGTAGGTTAGGTCGACGAAAAAACATTAATTCATGAAAACTTGGCTTATTAGGCAAATCGGGCCTTGCATAGTAGGCTGAGAAGTGAGTTCTGGCTACTAGGTACGACATATATATATATATATATATATATATATATATATATATATATATATATATATATATATATATATATATATATATATATATATATATATATATATATATGTCGTACCTAGTAGCCAGAACGCACTTCTCAGCCTACTATGCAAGGCCCGATTTGCCTAATAAGCCAAGTTTTCCTGAATTAATATATTTTCTCTAATTTTTTTCTTATTAAATGATAAAACTGTTCATTTCATTATGTATGAGTTAAGTTCTTTTCATTTGAGTTAAAACTAATGTAGATATATAACCGAACCTAACCAACCCTAAAATGGTTAACATAAATTGATTGGAATATGTATGTGGACGCTCAGTTAGTGTTACTGTAATTTATATGGTTAACGTTTGAATGACATAGTTTCCCCTCATTGTCACATTTTTTGTTACTATTTCGCTGTTCATTCTCACTCTCTCTGAATCCCGTTGACTAATTGTGCTCACGAGTGTTTGTTTAAGGTACGGTAACCATAAGCTTTTCACACAATAATTTGCAACTATTTAAGAAGAAACATTTCTAAAGATTATATAAGTTTCTAATAAATATTCTTTTTCCTAACATACAAGTCAATCACACAGTACCTAACTTCAGTCAGAAACACTTTTCTTACTTTATCTCGCAACGTCTTTTGCATATATATCCTATCTTAAAAAAATAACAATTTTAATTCATAACTGGCAATCCCCCTCCCCTCCAGAGCTTTCAAGGCCACCAAACATCATTCCTTTCCCTTAACCTCTCTCAAATTATCTTTTGCACCAATACACAAACTAGGGGGCTTTATTGCTGAGTGGACGTCGCTCCCGACTCGTAATCCTAGCTCATTCGATCCCCCGGTGATGGCACAAACGGAAATCAGCAGAGTTTCTATCATTCTGATGCCCTCTGTTACTTAGCAGTAAATATGTAAATGAGCGTTAGACAGCTGTTGCGGGCTGCTTCCTGGGTGTGTGTGTGTGTCTGTGTGTGTGTGGAATTTTTTTTTATTAGTTATTAATAATTGATTGATTGGCAGTTGAGAGGCGGGCCGAAAGAGCAGAGCTCAACCCCCGCAAGCACAACTAGGTGAACACAACTAGATAAATACTAACAAACCACGATCTCGTACAATCCACTACACACACAACCCAGCCTCCCCCCCAACTCCCTAAATCACTCTACCTAAGTCATTAAAAAATTAAAACAAATCAATTAATACACCAAAAATACTAACTATAAATAAAGGAACCAAATTTGAGACATACAGCGACTCCAGCGTGGTCTAGTCGGAAGAGAACGTGTTCTCATCTGGATAGATTGCGATCGAGCCTGTCGGAACGGGTGTGTAACTGCAGGGCACAAATATTTGTGTGTCCCCTCCTGTAGCTGCCTCTGTTTCGACAGGTTTCCTGGATAGCTAGAATTGACCTGGCCCTTGGAAAGTGGGGAAAGGGTGAAATCCGTTGGGCCCACGGATGGATACCTTGGATCCATGGACTTAGGGCAGGTCTAATCACCTGGGATTCGAACCCACGGTGGGAATAAGGAAGGAGATATGGGGAGGGGAAGGGGAAGGATGTTTCCTGGAACCAAACCTCACATAAACCCGTACACTCACACACACACACACCCTCACCCGAACACTCACAGGGGCACTCACACTCACACACACCCATAGACTGTGATAAGGGAGACCATCTGAGGGGACACAGATGGCCTCGTGGACCCACAGGCATAACCGGACACACACGCAACCGGACTCTCACACACTCACACGGACACTCACAGGGATAAACACACACACAGACACACATCCATAGACACAAACTGTGATAAGGGAGACCATCTGAGGGGACACAGATGGCCTCCTGGACCCACAGGTATATATCAATATTTAAATATACATACATATTTATAAATATAACATATTTTTAAAAAATAAATAAATAAAATAAAATATATATATATATATATATATATATATATATATATATATATATATATACAATCTTTGGACAACACCCACCAGTGGGACTCGAACCCAGAAAGCACAACTACCTTCCAGTAGCTGGCATAACTAGTATGCTTTAACCCACTACGCCATCAGACCTTACAAAAGAAGTAGATAGTTCGAGATATATATATCTCAAACATCTCTACCTCCCGAAGGCACCAGATGAGTGAGGGGTCAGTCTGCAATTTTCGTCAAGCCACTGTCAATGTGAGAGAACTCGTGTCCAGCTTAACCCGTGTTCTACTTCTTTTGTAAGGTCTGATGGCGTAGTGGGTTAAAGCATACTAGTTATGCCAGCTACTGGAAGGTAGTTGTGCTTTCTGGGTTCGAGTCCCACTGGTGGGTGTTGTCCAAAGATTGTTTATCTTCACTTGTGGTTTATGCAAGTATAGGCTTATAAGCTGGACACGAGTTCTCTCACATTGACAGTGGCTTGACGAAAATTGCAGACTGACCCCTCACTCATCTGGTGCCTTCGGGAGGTAGAGATGTTTGAGATATATATATCTCGAACTATCTACTTCTTTTGTAAGGTCTGATGGCGTAGTGGGTTAAAGCATACTAGTTATGCCAGCTACTGGAAGGTAGTTGTGCTTTCTGGGTTCGAGTCCCACTGGTGGGTGTTGTCCAAAGATTGTTTATCTTCACTTGTGGTTTATGCAAGTATAGGCATATATATATATATATATATATATATATATATATATATATATATATATATATATATATATATATATATATGTGTGTGTGTGTATATCACGAAAATGAACACGTGATTAAGAATGTGACAATGTCAGACCACGGAGGAAAATGAAACAGGAATTTCCTTGAGTACTTTCGTATATTAAATACATCTTCAGAAGGAATCTTCTTTCTGAAGATGTATTTAATATACGAAAGTACTTAAGGAAATTCCTGTTTCATTTTCCTCCGTGGTCTGACATTGTCATATATATATATATGTCGTACCTAGTAGCCAGAACTCACTTCTCAGCCTACTATTCAAGGCCCGATTTGCCTAATAAGCCAAGTTTTCCTGAATTAATATATTTACTATAATTTTTTTCTTATGAAATGATAAAGCTACCCTTTTCACTATGTATGAGGTCAATTTTTTTTTATTGGAGTTAAAATTAACGTAGATATATGACCGAACCTAACCAACCCTACCTAACCTAACCTAACCTATATATATAGGTAAGGTTAGGTTAGGTAGCCAAAAAAAGCTAGGTTAGGTTAGGTTAGGTAGGTTAGGTCGACGAAAAAACATTAATTCATGAAAACTTGGCTTATTAGGCAAATCGGGCCTTGCATAGTAGGCTGAGAAGTGAGTTCTGGCTACTAGGTACGACATATATATATATATATATATATATATATATATATATATATATATATATATATATATATATATATATATATATATATATATATATATATATATATATATATATATATATATATATATATATATGTCGTACCTAGTAGCCAGAACGCACTTCTCAGCCTACTATGCAAGGCCCGATTTGCCTAATAAGCCAAGTTTTCCTGAATTAATATATTTTCTCTAATTTTTTTCTTATTAAATGATAAAACTGTTCATTTCATTATGTATGAGTTAAGTTCTTTTCATTTGAGTTAAAACTAATGTAGATATATAACCGAACCTAACCAACCCTAAAATGGTTAACATAAATTGATTGGAATATGTATGTGGACGCTCAGTTAGTGTTACTGTAATTTATATGGTTAACGTTTGAATGACATAGTTTCCCCTCATTGTCACATTTTTTGTTACTATTTCGCTGTTCATTCTCACTCTCTCTGAATCCCGTTGACTAATTGTGCTCACGAGTGTTTGTTTAAGGTACGGTAACCATAAGCTTTTCACACAATAATTTGCAACTATTTAAGAAGAAACATTTCTAAAGATTATATAAGTTTCTAATAAATATTCTTTTTCCTAACATACAAGTCAATCACACAGTACCTAACTTCAGTCAGAAACACTTTTCTTACTTTATCTCGCAACGTCTTTTGCATATATATCCTATCTTAAAAAAATAACAATTTTAATTCATAACTGGCAATCCCCCTCCCCTCCAGAGCTTTCAAGGCCACCAAACATCATTCCTTTCCCTTAACCTCTCTCAAATTATCTTTTGCACCAATACACAAACTAGGGGGCTTTATTGCTGAGTGGACGTCGCTCCCGACTCGTAATCCTAGCTCATTCGATCCCCCGGTGATGGCACAAACGGAAATCAGCAGAGTTTCTATCATTCTGATGCCCTCTGTTACTTAGCAGTAAATATGTAAATGAGCGTTAGACAGCTGTTGCGGGCTGCTTCCTGGGTGTGTGTGTGTGTCTGTGTGTGTGTGGAATTTTTTTTTATTAGTTATTAATAATTGATTGATTGGCAGTTGAGAGGCGGGCCGAAAGAGCAGAGCTCAACCCCCGCAAGCACAACTAGGTGAACACAACTAGATAAATACTAACAAACCACGATCTCGTACAATCCACTACACACACAACCCAGCCTCCCCCCCAACTCCCTAAATCACTCTACCTAAGTCATTAAAAAATTAAAACAAATCAATTAATACACCAAAAATACTAACTATAAATAAAGGAACCAAATTTGAGACATACAGCGACTCCAGCGTGGTCTAGTCGGAAGAGAACGTGTTCTCATCTGGATAGATTGCGATCGAGCCTGTCGGAACGGGTGTGTAACTGCAGGGCACAAATATTTGTGTGTCCCCTCCTGTAGCTGCCTCTGTTTCGACAGGTTTCCTGGATAGCTAGAATTGACCTGGCCCTTGGAAAGTGGGGAAAGGGTGAAATCCGTTGGGCCCACGGATGGATACCTTG
This sequence comes from Procambarus clarkii, assembly GCF_040958095.1. Lineage (NCBI taxonomy): Eukaryota > Metazoa > Arthropoda > Malacostraca > Decapoda > Cambaridae > Procambarus > Procambarus clarkii. The sequence goes on along the minus strand of NC_091184.1, from coordinate 3,135,566 downwards.
GATCCATGGACTTAGGGCAGGTCTAATCACCTGGGATTCGAACCCACGGTGGGAATAAGGAAGGAGATATGGGGAGGGGAAGGGGAAGGATGTTTCCTGGAACCAAACCTCACATAAACCCGTACACTCACACACACACACACCCTCACCCGAACACTCACAGGGGCACTCACACTCACACACACCCATAGACTGTGATAAGGGAGACCATCTGAGGGGACACAGATGGCCTCGTGGACCCACAGGCATAACCGGACACACACGCAACCGGACTCTCACACACTCACACGGACACTCACAGGGATAAACACACACACAGACACACATCCATAGACACAAACTGTGATAAGGGAGACCATCTGAGGGGACACAGATGGCCTCCTGGACCCACAGGTATATATCAATATTTAAATATACATACATATTTATAAATATAACATATTTTTAAAAAATAAATAAATAAAATAAAATATATATATATATATATATATATATATATATATATATATATATATATATATACAATCTTTGGACAACACCCACCAGTGGGACTCGAACCCAGAAAGCACAACTACCTTCCAGTAGCTGGCATAACTAGTATGCTTTAACCCACTACGCCATCAGACCTTACAAAAGAAGTAGATAGTTCGAGATATATATATCTCAAACATCTCTACCTCCCAAAGGCACCAGATGAGTGAGGGGTCAGTCTGCAATTTTCGTCAAGCCACTGTCAATGTGAGAGAACTCGTGTCCAGCTTAACCCGTGTTCTACTTCTTTTGTAAGGTCTGATGGCGTAGTGGGTTAAAGCATACTAGTTATGCCAGCTACTGGAAGGTAGTTGTGCTTTCTGGGTTCGAGTCCCACTGGTGGGTGTTGTCCAAAGATTGTTTATCTTCACTTGTGGTTTATGCAAGTATAGGCTTATAAGCTGGACACGAGTTCTCTCACATTGACAGTGGCTTGACGAAAATTGCAGACTGACCCCTCACTCATCTGGTGCCTTCGGGAGGTAGAGATGTTTGAGATATATATATCTCGAACTATCTACTTCTTTTGTAAGGTCTGATGGCGTAGTGGGTTAAAGCATACTAGTTATGCCAGCTACTGGAAGGTAGTTGTGCTTTCTGGGTTCGAGTCCCACTGGTGGGTGTTGTCCAAAGATTGTTTATCTTCACTTGTGGTTTATGCAAGTATAGGCATATATATATATATATATATATATATATATATATATATATATATATATATATATATATATATATATATATATATATATATATATATATGTGTGTGTGTGTATATCACGAAAATGAACACGTGATTAAGAATGTGACAATGTCAGACCACGGAGGAAAATGAAACAGGAATTTCCTTGAGTACTTTCGTATATTAAATACATCTTCAGAAGGAATCTTCTTTCTGAAGATGTATTTAATATACGAAAGTACTTAAGGAAATTCCTGTTTCATTTTCCTCCGTGGTCTGACATTGTCATATATATATATATGTCGTACCTAGTAGCCAGAACTCACTTCTCAGCCTACTATTCAAGGCCCGATTTGCCTAATAAGCCAAGTTTTCCTGAATTAATATATTTACTATAATTTTTTTCTTATGAAATGATAAAGCTACCCTTTTCACTATGTATGAGGTCAATTTTTTTTTATTGGAGTTAAAATTAACGTAGATATATGACCGAACCTAACCAACCCTACCTAACCTAACCTAACCTATATATATAGGTAAGGTTAGGTTAGGTAGCCAAAAAAAGCTAGGTTAGGTTAGGTTAGGTAGGTTAGGTCGACGAAAAAACATTAATTCATGAAAACTTGGCTTATTAGGCAAATCGGGCCTTGCATAGTAGGCTGAGAAGTGAGTTCTGGCTACTAGGTACGACATATATATATATATATATATATATATATATATATATATATATATATATATATATATATATATATATATATATATATATATATATATATATAAATATATATATATATATATATATATATATGTCGTACCTAGTAGCCAGAACGCACTTCTCAGCCTACTATGCAAGGCCCGATTTGCCTAATAAGCCAAGTTTTCCTGAATTAATATATTTTCTCTAATTTTTTTCTTATTAAATGATAAAACTGTTCATTTCATTATGTATGAGTTAAGTTCTTTTCATTTGAGTTAAAACTAATGTAGATATATAACCGAACCTAACCAACCCTAAAATGGTTAACATAAATTGATTGGAATATGTATGTGGACGCTCAGTTAGTGTTACTGTAATTTATATGGTTAACGTTTGAATGACATAGTTTCCCCTCATTGTCACATTTTTTGTTACTATTTCGCTGTTCATTCTCACTCTCTCTGAATCCCGTTGACTAATTGTGCTCACGAGTGTTTGTTTAAGGTACGGTAACCATAAGCTTTTCACACAATAATTTGCAACTATTTAAGAAGAAACATTTCTAAAGATTATATAAGTTTCTAATAAATATTCTTTTTCCTAACATACAAGTCAATCACACAGTACCTAACTTCAGTCAGAAACACTTTTCTTACTTTATCTCGCAACGTCTTTTGCATATATATCCTATCTTAAAAAAATAACAATTTTAATTCATAACTGGCAATCCCCCTCCCCTCCAGAGCTTTCAAGGCCACCAAACATCATTCCTTTCCCTTAACCTCTCTCAAATTATCTTTTGCACCAATACACAAACTAGGGGGCTTTATTGCTGAGTGGACGTCGCTCCCGACTCGTAATCCTAGCTCATTCGATCCCCCGGTGATGGCACAAACGGAAATCAGCAGAGTTTCTATCATTCTGATGCCCTCTGTTACTTAGCAGTAAATATGTAAATGAGCGTTAGACAGCTGTTGCGGGCTGCTTCCTGGGTGTGTGTGTGTGTCTGTGTGTGTGTGGAATTTTTTTTTATTAGTTATTAATAATTGATTGATTGGCAGTTGAGAGGCGGGCCGAAAGAGCAGAGCTCAACCCCCGCAAGCACAACTAGGTGAACACAACTAGATAAATACTAACAAACCACGATCTCGTACAATCCACTACACACACAACCCAGCCTCCCCCCCAACTCCCTAAATCACTCTACCTAAGTCATTAAAAAATTAAAACAAATCAATTAATACACCAAAAATACTAACTATAAATAAAGGAACCAAATTTGAGACATACAGCGACTCCAGCGTGGTCTAGTCGGAAGAGAACGTGTTCTCATCTGGATAGATTGCGATCGAGCCTGTCGGAACGGGTGTGTAACTGCAGGGCACAAATATTTGTGTGTCCCCTCCTGTAGCTGCCTCTGTTTCGACAGGTTTCCTGGATAGCTAGAATTGACCTGGCCCTTGGAAAGTGGGGAAAGGGTGAAATCCGTTGGGCCCACGGATGGATACCTTGGATCCATGGACTTAGGGCAGGTCTAATCACCTGGGATTCGAACCCACGGTGGGAATAAGGAAGGAGATATGGGGAGGGGAAGGGGAAGGATGTTTCCTGGAACCAAACCTCACATAAACCCGTACACTCACACACACACACACCCTCACCCGAACACTCACAGGGGCACTCACACTCACACACACCCATAGACTGTGATAAGGGAGACCATCTGAGGGGACACAGATGGCCTCGTGGACCCACAGGCATAACCGGACACACACGCAACCGGACTCTCACACACTCACACGGACACTCACAGGGATAAACACACACACAGACACACATCCATAGACACAAACTGTGATAAGGGAGACCATCTGAGGGGACACAGATGGCCTCCTGGACCCACAGGTATATATCAATATTTAAATATACATACATATTTATAAATATAACATATTTTTAAAAAATAAATAAATAAAATAAAATATATATATATATATATATATATATATATATATATATATATATACAATCTTTGGACAACACCCACCAGTGGGACTCGAACCCAGAAAGCACAACTACCTTCCAGTAGCTGGCATAACTAGTATGCTTTAACCCACTACGCCATCAGACCTTACAAAAGAAGTAGATAGTTCGAGATATATATATCTCAAACATCTCTACCTCCCGAAGGCACCAGATGAGTGAGGGGTCAGTCTGCAATTTTCGTCAAGCCACTGTCAATGTGAGAGAACTCGTGTCCAGCTTAACCCGTGTTCTACTTCTTTTGTAAGGTCTGATGGCGTAGTGGGTTAAAGCATACTAGTTATGCCAGCTACTGGAAGGTAGTTGTGCTTTCTGGGTTCGAGTCCCACTGGTGGGTGTTGTCCAAAGATTGTTTATCTTCACTTGTGGTTTATGCAAGTATAGGCTTATAAGCTGGACACGAGTTCTCTCACATTGACAGTGGCTTGACGAAAATTGCAGACTGACCCCTCACTCATCTGGTGCCTTCGGGAGGTAGAGATGTTTGAGATATATATATCTCGAACTATCTACTTCTTTTGTAAGGTCTGATGGCGTAGTGGGTTAAAGCATACTAGTTATGCCAGCTACTGGAAGGTAGTTGTGCTTTCTGGGTTCGAGTCCCACTGATGGGTGTTGTCCAAAGATTGTTTATCTTCACTTGTGGTTTATGCAAGTATAGGCATATATATATATATATATATATATATATATATATATATATATATATATATATATATATATATATATATATATATATAGGGGGGTACCACCACTGGTGTAATTATAGGGACCCACAGCCTCAGAGAAGGGAACACAGAGCACTCAGGGAAAAACTTGACATTTAACACTGAATACGAAAGAGTGTTCACTTCTCCTACCACCCCCTTTTTTTTTTTATTACGATGTACACTTTATTATGCAAGGTTATACAGTTACATATCTGATTTTATACAAAAAATGAACATTAAGAGGACACAAGAAAAAGTTCGCTTCCTAGAGGCTGTAGATTTCCTCGAACTCCTCCGACGCCGGGCAGGAACCGAGGATGCAGCGGGCATTTCCCCTCTGGATCGCGACACTGAGGCGCTGAAAGAGAAAACTTGCTGCTCTAGGGTCTCTTGTGGTGTCAATGAGCTTGGAACCAAGATCCTTAAGAAACCTTCTTGCACTCTCACCCCATGGGCCTAGGGTCTCAGACCCTATTGGAACGAAATTGTACCTTTGATCTAATTGCCTGTACTTGACTGACTTTTGTTTTTCTCTGTGTGTCGCTGCGGCTCCTGCCGTGCCGGCAGAGAGGGTGATGTATGTCGGTGCCAGGGTGGATACGCAAGTATAGTCCCATGCTAACTGCCTGCCACCCTTCCACGGACGCAGTGTGATTCCGTCTGGTCGGCCGGCAAAGCTAACAGAGTCACGGTTCAGTAGGTTGCGGGGCTCTCTCTCCGCTGGACACTGAGCAGAGGCAAGGCTTCTTTTAATGATGTCGTTGACTTCGTCGTGTCTAGTGTGCCAACCACCCGATTTTCCACAGTGCAGGCCATGCAATCCATATTCGTCAGCATCTGCCTCGCCGCAAATACACCTGTGAACAGTGTGGATAGGGGCAGCAAGGCGGAGAGCGACTGCAATACGGAGCTCCTGCGGATCAAGACGTGTGCCTGTTGCAGACATAGGGACTGCCAGAAGGAAGTCCCCTGCATGGGGAGCCTGCACAGCTGTGAGGCGTGCACGATCACTGGGGGTTGTTGCTGCCTCCAGCAAAGCTGTGGCTTCTTTGTCTACAATGGGGCTGTCCCAACTGGATTGTTTCTTGGCTTTCGGCATGGCTGGTCTGAGTGCTGGGTCTGTCATGGCACCCCATTTCGTGTCACATTCCGTGTAGTGGGGGTCCTGTATCCCCGCTACATCACTCAGGGTGTCAGGTAGAATTTCCTTAACCAGGTCATCTGATGCTGAGGAGGAAGACAGGAAGGCTGGGACTGCAATTTGGGTGGCGGTGCGGACACCCAAGCCACCGAGCCTGACAGGAAGAGTGGCTTGTTTCCACTGGCATTCGTTGAGAGAGAGGTTAACAACTTTTTCCAGCATGGTCTTCAGTAGGAGGTCATACTCGTCATACTATACTATATATATATATATACTATATATATACTATATATATATATATATATATATATATATATATATATATATATATATATATATATATATATATATATATATATATATATATATGTGTGTGTGTGTATATCACGAAAATGAACACGTGATTAAGAATGTGACAATGTCAGACCACGGAGGAAAATGAAACAGGAATTTCCTTGAGTACTTTCGTATATTAAATACATCTTCAGAAGGAATCTTCTTTCTGAAGATGTATTTAATATACGAAAGTACTTAAGGAAATTCCTGTTTCATTTTCCTCCGTGGTCTGACATTGTCATATATATATATATGTCGTACCTAGTAGCCAGAACTCACTTCTCAGCCTACTATTCAAGGCCCGATTTGCCTAATAAGCCAAGTTTTCCTGAATTAATATATTTACTATAATTTTTTTCTTATGAAATGATAAAGCTACCCTTTTCACTATGTATGAGGTCAATTTTTTTTTATTGGAGTTAAAATTAACGTAGATATATGACCGAACCTAACCAACCCTACCTAACCTAACCTAACCTATATATATAGGTAAGGTTAGGTTAGGTAGCCAAAAAAAGCTAGGTTAGGTTAGGTTAGGTAGGTTAGGTCGACGAAAAAACATTAATTCATGAAAACTTGGCTTATTAGGCAAATCGGGCCTTGCATAGTAGGCTGAGAAGTGAGTTCTGGCTACTAGGTACGACATATATATATATATATATATATATATATATATATATATATATATATATATATATATATATATATATATATATATATATATATATATATATATATATGTCGTACCTAGTAGCCAGAACGCACTTCTCAGCCTACTATGCAAGGCCCGATTTGCCTAATAAGCCAAGTTTTCCTGAATTAATATATTTTCTCTAATTTTTTTCTTATTAAATGATAAAACTGTTCATTTCATTATGTATGAGTTAAGTTCTTTTCATTTGAGTTAAAACTAATGTAGATATATAACCGAACCTAACCAACCCTAAAATGGTTAACATAAATTGATTGGAATATGTATGTGGACGCTCAGTTAGTGTTACTGTAATTTATATGGTTAACGTTTGAATGACATAGTTTCCCCTCATTGTCACATTTTTTGTTACTATTTCGCTGTTCATTCTCACTCTCTCTGAATCCCGTTGACTAATTGTGCTCACGAGTGTTTGTTTAAGGTACGGTAACCATAAGCTTTTCACACAATAATTTGCAACTATTTAAGAAGAAACATTTCTAAAGATTATATAAGTTTCTAATAAATATTCTTTTTCCTAACATACAAGTCAATCACACAGTACCTAACTTCAGTCAGAAACACTTTTCTTACTTTATCTCGCAACGTCTTTTGCATATATATCCTATCTTAAAAAAATAACAATTTTAATTCATAACTGGCAATCCCCCTCCCCTCCAGAGCTTTCAAGGCCACCAAACATCATTCCTTTCCCTTAACCTCTCTCAAATTATCTTTTGCACCAATACACAAACTAGGGGGCTTTATTGCTGAGTGGACGTCGCTCCCGACTCGTAATCCTAGCTCATTCGATCCCCCGGTGATGGCACAAACGGAAATCAGCAGAGTTTCTATCATTCTGATGCCCTCTGTTACTTAGCAGTAAATATGTAAATGAGCGTTAGACAGCTGTTGCGGGCTGCTTCCTGGGTGTGTGTGTGTGTCTGTGTGTGTGTGGAATTTTTTTTTATTAGTTATTAATAATTGATTGATTGGCAGTTGAGAGGCGGGCCGAAAGAGCAGAGCTCAACCCCCGCAAGCACAACTAGGTGAACACAACTAGATAAATACTAACAAACCACGATCTCGTACAATCCACTACACACACAACCCAGCCTCCCCCCCAACTCCCTAAATCACTCTACCTAAGTCATTAAAAAATTAAAACAAATCAATTAATACACCAAAAATACTAACTATAAATAAAGGAACCAAATTTGAGACATACAGCGACTCCAGCGTGGTCTAGTCGGAAGAGAACGTGTTCTCATCTGGATAGATTGCGATCGAGCCTGTCGGAACGGGTGTGTAACTGCAGGGCACAAATATTTGTGTGTCCCCTCCTGTAGCTGCCTCTGTTTCGACAGGTTTCCTGGATAGCTAGAATTGACCTGGCCCTTGGAAAGTGGGGAAAGGGTGAAATCCGTTGGGCCCACGGATGGATACCTTGGATCCATGGACTTAGGGCAGGTCTAATCACCTGGGATTCGAACCCACGGTGGGAATAAGGAAGGAGATATGGGGAGGGGAAGGGGAAGGATGTTTCCTGGAACCAAACCTCACATAAACCCGTACACTCACACACACACACACCCTCACCCGAACACTCACAGGGGCACTCACACTCACACACACCCATAGACTGTGATAAGGGAGACCATCTGAGGGGACACAGATGGCCTCGTGGACCCACAGGCATAACCGGACACACACGCAACCGGACTCTCACACACTCACACGGACACTCACAGGGATAAACACACACACAGACACACATCCATAGACACAAACTGTGATAAGGGAGACCATCTGAGGGGACACAGATGGCCTCCTGGACCCACAGGTATATATCAATATTTAAATATACATACATATTTATAAATATAACATATTTTTAAAAAATAAATAAATAAAATAAAATATATATATATATATATATATATATATATATATATATATATATATATATACAATCTTTGGACAACACCCACCAGTGGGACTCGAACCCAGAAAGCACAACTACCTTCCAGTAGCTGGCATAACTAGTATGCTTTAACCCACTACGCCATCAGACCTTACAAAAGAAGTAGATAGTTCGAGATATATATATCTCAAACATCTCTACCTCCCGAAGGCACCAGATGAGTGAGGGGTCAGTCTGCAATTTTCGTCAAGCCACTGTCAATGTGAGAGAACTCGTGTCCAGCTTAACCCGTGTTCTACTTCTTTTGTAAGGTCTGATGGCGTAGTGGGTTAAAGCATACTAGTTATGCCAGCTACTGGAAGGTAGTTGTGCTTTCTGGGTTCGAGTCCCACTGGTGGGTGTTGTCCAAAGATTGTTTATCTTCACTTGTGGTTTATGCAAGTATAGGCTTATAAGCTGGACACGAGTTCTCTCACATTGACAGTGGCTTGACGAAAATTGCAGACTGACCCCTCACTCATCTGGTGCCTTCGGGAGGTAGAGATGTTTGAGATATATATATCTCGAACTATCTACTTCTTTTGTAAGGTCTGATGGCGTAGTGGGTTAAAGCATACTAGTTATGCCAGCTACTGGAAGGTAGTTGTGCTTTCTGGGTTCGAGTCCCACTGGTGGGTGTTGTCCAAAGATTGTTTATCTTCACTTGTGGTTTATGCAAGTATAGGCATATATATATATATATATATATATATATATATATATATATATATATATATATATATATATATATATATATGTGTGTGTGTGTGTATATCACGAAAATGAACACGTGATTAAGAATGTGACAATGTCAGACCACGGAGGAAAATGAAACAGGAATTTCCTTGAGTACTTTCGTATATTAAATACATCTTCAGAAGGAATCTTCTTTCTGAAGATGTATTTAATATACGAAAGTACTTAAGGAAATTCCTGTTTCATTTTCCTCCGTGGTCTGACATTGTCATATATATATATATGTCGTACCTAGTAGCCAGAACTCACTTCTCAGCCTACTATTCAAGGCCCGATTTGCCTAATAAGCCAAGTTTTCCTGAATTAATATATTTACTATAATTTTTTTCTTATGAAATGATAAAGCTACCCTTTTCACTATGTATGAGGTCAATTTTTTTTTATTGGAGTTAAAATTAACGTAGATATATGACCGAACCTAACCAACCCTACCTAACCTAACCTAACCTATATATATAGGTAAGGTTAGGTTAGGTAGCCAAAAAAAGCTAGGTTAGGTTAGGTTAGGTAGGTTAGGTCGACGAAAAAACATTAATTCATGAAAACTTGGCTTATTAGGCAAATCGGGCCTTGCATAGTAGGCTGAGAAGTGAGTTCTGGCTACTAGGTACGACATATATATATATATATATATATATATATATATATATATATATATATATATATATATATATATATATATATATATATATATATATATATATATATATATATATATATATATATATATATATATATATATATATATATATATATGTCGTACCTAGTAGCCAGAACGCACTTCTCAGCCTACTATGCAAGGCCCGATTTGCCTAATAAGCCAAGTTTTCCTGAATTAATATATTTTCTCTAATTTTTTTCTTATTAAATGATAAAACTGTTCATTTCATTATGTATGAGTTAAGTTCTTTTCATTTGAGTTAAAACTAATGTAGATATATAACCGAACCTAACCAACCCTAAAATGGTTAACATAAATTGATTGGAATATGTATGTGGACGCTCAGTTAGTGTTACTGTAATTTATATGGTTAACGTTTGAATGACATAGTTTCCCCTCATTGTCACATTTTTTGTTACTATTTCGCTGTTCATTCTCACTCTCTCTGAATCCCGTTGACTAATTGTGCTCACGAGTGTTTGTTTAAGGTACGGTAACCATAAGCTTTTCACACAATAATTTGCAACTATTTAAGAAGAAACATTTCTAAAGATTATATAAGTTTCTAATAAATATTCTTTTTCCTAACATACAAGTCAATCACACAGTACCTAACTTCAGTCAGAAACACTTTTCTTACTTTATCTCGCAACGTCTTTTGCATATATATCCTATCTTAAAAAAATAACAATTTTAATTCATAACTGGCAATCCCCCTCCCCTCCAGAGCTTTCAAGGCCACCAAACATCATTCCTTTCCCTTAACCTCTCTCAAATTATCTTTTGCACCAATACACAAACTAGGGGGCTTTATTGCTGAGTGGACGTCGCTCCCGACTCGTAATCCTAGCTCATTCGATCCCCCGGTGATGGCACAAACGGAAATCAGCAGAGTTTCTATCATTCTGATGCCCTCTGTTACTTAGCAGTAAATATGTAAATGAGCGTTAGACAGCTGTTGCGGGCTGCTTCCTGGGTGTGTGTGTGTGTCTGTGTGTGTGTGGAATTTTTTTTTATTAGTTATTAATAATTGATTGATTGGCAGTTGAGAGGCGGGCCGAAAGAGCAGAGCTCAACCCCCGCAAGCACAACTAGGTGAACACAACTAGATAAATACTAACAAACCACGATCTCGTACAATCCACTACACACACAACCCAGCCTCCCCCCCAACTCCCTAAATCACTCTACCTAAGTCATTAAAAAATTAAAACAAATCAATTAATACACCAAAAATACTAACTATAAATAAAGGAACCAAATTTGAGACATACAGCGACTCCAGCGTGGTCTAGTCGGAAGAGAACGTGTTCTCATCTGGATAGATTGCGATCGAGCCTGTCGGAACGGGTGTGTAACTGCAGGGCACAAATATTTGTGTGTCCCCTCCTGTAGCTGCCTCTGTTTCGACAGGTTTCCTGGATAGCTAGAATTGACCTGGCCCTTGGAAAGTGGGGAAAGGGTGAAATCCGTTGGGCCCACGGATGGATACCTTGGATCCATGGACTTAGGGCAGGTCTAATCACCTGGGATTCGAACCCACGGTGGGAATAAGGAAGGAGATATGGGGAGGGGAAGGGGAAGGATGTTTCCTGGAACCAAACCTCACATAAACCCGTACACTCACACACACACACACCCTCACCCGAACACTCACAGGGGCACTCACACTCACACACACCCATAGACTGTGATAAGGGAGACCATCTGAGGGGACACAGATGGCCTCGTGGACCCACAGGCATAACCGGACACACACGCAACCGGACTCTCACACACTCACACGGACACTCACAGGGATAAACACACACACAGACACACATCCATAGACACAAACTGTGATAAGGGAGACCATCTGAGGGGACACAGATGGCCTCCTGGACCCACAGGTATATATCAATATTTAAATATACATACATATTTATAAATATAACATATTTTTAAAAAATAAATAAATAAAATAAAATATATATATATATATATATATATATATATATATATATATATATATATACAATCTTTGGACAACACCCACCAGTGGGACTCGAACCCAGAAAGCACAACTACCTTCCAGTAGCTGGCATAACTAGTATGCTTTAACCCACTACGCCATCAGACCTTACAAAAGAAGTAGATAGTTCGAGATATATATATCTCAAACATCTCTACCTCCCGAAGGCACCAGATGAGTGAGGGGTCAGTCTGCAATTTTCGTCAAGCCACTGTCAATGTGAGAGAACTCGTGTCCAGCTTAACCCGTGTTCTACTTCTTTTGTAAGGTCTGATGGCGTAGTGGGTTAAAGCATACTAGTTATGCCAGCTACTGGAAGGTAGTTGTGCTTTCTGGGTTCGAGTCCCACTGGTGGGTGTTGTCCAAAGATTGTTTATCTTCACTTGTGGTTTATGCAAGTATAGGCTTATAAGCTGGACACGAGTTCTCTCACATTGACAGTGGCTTGACGAAAATTGCAGACTGACCCCTCACTCATCTGGTGCCTTCGGGAGGTAGAGATGTTTGAGATATATATATCTCGAACTATCTACTTCTTTTGTAAGGTCTGATGGCGTAGTGGGTTAAAGCATACTAGTTATGCCAGCTACTGGAAGGTAGTTGTGCTTTCTGGGTTCGAGTCCCACTGATGGGTGTTGTCCAAAGATTGTTTATCTTCACTTGTGGTTTATGCAAGTATAGGCATATATATATATATATATATATATATATATATATATATATATATATATATATATATATATATATATATATATATATATATATATATATATATATATATATATATATATATATATATATGTGTGTGTGTGTATATCACGAAAATGAACACGTGATTAAGAATGTGACAATGTCAGACCACGGAGGAAAATGAAACAGGAATTTCCTTGAGTACTTTCGTATATTAAATACATCTTCAGAAGGAATCTTCTTTCTGAAGATGTATTTAATATACGAAAGTACTTAAGGAAATTCCTGTTTCATTTTCCTCCGTGGTCTGACATTGTCATATATATATATATGTCGTACCTAGTAGCCAGAACTCACTTCTCAGCCTACTATTCAAGGCCCGATTTGCCTAATAAGCCAAGTTTTCCTGAATTAATATATTTACTATAATTTTTTTCTTATGAAATGATAAAGCTACCCTTTTCACTATGTATGAGGTCAATTTTTTTTTATTGGAGTTAAAATTAACGTAGATATATGACCGAACCTAACCAACCCTACCTAACCTAACCTAACCTATATATATAGGTAAGGTTAGGTTAGGTAGCCAAAAAAAGCTAGGTTAGGTTAGGTTAGGTAGGTTAGGTCGACGAAAAAACATTAATTCATGAAAACTTGGCTTATTAGGCAAATCGGGCCTTGCATAGTAGGCTGAGAAGTGAGTTCTGGCTACTAGGTACGACATATATATATATATATATATATATATATATATATATATATATATATATATATATATATATATATATATATATATATATATATATATATATATATATATATATATATATATATATGTCGTACCTAGTAGCCAGAACGCACTTCTCAGCCTACTATGCAAGGCCCGATTTGCCTAATAAGCCAAGTTTTCCTGAATTAATATATTTTCTCTAATTTTTTTCTTATTAAATGATAAAACTGTTCATTTCATTATGTATGAGTTAAGTTCTTTTCATTTGAGTTAAAACTAATGTAGATATATAACCGAACCTAACCAACCCTAAAATGGTTAACATAAATTGATTGGAATATGTATGTGGACGCTCAGTTAGTGTTACTGTAATTTATATGGTTAACGTTTGAATGACATAGTTTCCCCTCATTGTCACATTTTTTGTTACTATTTCGCTGTTCATTCTCACTCTCTCTGAATCCCGTTGACTAATTGTGCTCACGAGTGTTTGTTTAAGGTACGGTAACCATAAGCTTTTCACACAATAATTTGCAACTATTTAAGAAGAAACATTTCTAAAGATTATATAAGTTTCTAATAAATATTCTTTTTCCTAACATACAAGTCAATCACACAGTACCTAACTTCAGTCAGAAACACTTTTCTTACTTTATCTCGCAACGTCTTTTGCATATATATCCTATCTTAAAAAAATAACAATTTTAATTCATAACTGGCAATCCCCCTCCCCTCCAGAGCTTTCAAGGCCACCAAACATCATTCCTTTCCCTTAACCTCTCTCAAATTATCTTTTGCACCAATACACAAACTAGGGGGCTTTATTGCTGAGTGGACGTCGCTCCCGACTCGTAATCCTAGCTCATTCGATCCCCCGGTGATGGCACAAACGGAAATCAGCAGAGTTTCTATCATTCTGATGCCCTCTGTTACTTAGCAGTAAATATGTAAATGAGCGTTAGACAGCTGTTGCGGGCTGCTTCCTGGGTGTGTGTGTGTGTCTGTGTGTGTGTGGAATTTTTTTTTATTAGTTATTAATAATTGATTGATTGGCAGTTGAGAGGCGGGCCGAAAGAGCAGAGCTCAACCCCCGCAAGCACAACTAGGTGAACACAACTAGATAAATACTAACAAACCACGATCTCGTACAATCCACTACACACACAACCCAGCCTCCCCCCCAACTCCCTAAATCACTCTACCTAAGTCATTAAAAAATTAAAACAAATCAATTAATACACCAAAAATACTAACTATAAATAAAGGAACCAAATTTGAGACATACAGCGACTCCAGCGTGGTCTAGTCGGAAGAGAACGTGTTCTCATCTGGATAGATTGCGATCGAGCCTGTCGGAACGGGTGTGTAACTGCAGGGCACAAATATTTGTGTGTCCCCTCCTGTAGCTGCCTCTGTTTCGACAGGTTTCCTGGATAGCTAGAATTGACCTGGCCCTTGGAAAGTGGGGAAAGGGTGAAATCCGTTGGGCCCACGGATGGATACCTTGGATCCATGGACTTAGGGCAGGTCTAATCACCTGGGATTCGAACCCACGGTGGGAATAAGGAAGGAGATATGGGGAGGGGAAGGGGAAGGATGTTTCCTGGAACCAAACCTCACATAAACCCGTACACTCACACACACACACACCCTCACCCGAACACTCACAGGGGCACTCACACTCACACACACCCATAGACTGTGATAAGGGAGACCATCTGAGGGGACACAGATGGCCTCGTGGACCCACAGGCATAACCGGACACACACGCAACCGGACTCTCACACACTCACACGGACACTCACAGGGATAAACACACACACAGACACACATCCATAGACACAAACTGTGATAAGGGAGACCATCTGAGGGGACACAGATGGCCTCCTGGACCCACAGGTATATATCAATATTTAAATATACATACATATTTATAAATATAACATATTTTTAAAAAATAAATAAATAAAATAAAATATATATATATATATATATATATATATATATATATATATATATATATACAATCTTTGGACAACACCCACCAGTGGGACTCGAACCCAGAAAGCACAACTACCTTCCAGTAGCTGGCATAACTAGTATGCTTTAACCCACTACGCCATCAGACCTTACAAAAGAAGTAGATAGTTCGAGATATATATATCTCAAACATCTCTACCTCCCGAAGGCACCAGATGAGTGAGGGGTCAGTCTGCAATTTTCGTCAAGCCACTGTCAATGTGAGAGAACTCGTGTCCAGCTTAACCCGTGTTCTACTTCTTTTGTAAGGTCTGATGGCGTAGTGGGTTAAAGCATACTAGTTATGCCAGCTACTGGAAGGTAGTTGTGCTTTCTGGGTTCGAGTCCCACTGGTGGGTGTTGTCCAAAGATTGTTTATCTTCACTTGTGGTTTATGCAAGTATAGGCTTATAAGCTGGACACGAGTTCTCTCACATTGACAGTGGCTTGACGAAAATTGCAGACTGACCCCTCACTCATCTGGTGCCTTCGGGAGGTAGAGATGTTTGAGATATATATATCTCGAACTATCTACTTCTTTTGTAAGGTCTGATGGCGTAGTGGGTTAAAGCATACTAGTTATGCCAGCTACTGGAAGGTAGTTGTGCTTTCTGGGTTCGAGTCCCACTGATGGGTGTTGTCCAAAGATTGTTTATCTTCACTTGTGGTTTATGCAAGTATAGGCATATATATATATATATATATATATATATATATATATATATATATATATATATATATATATATATATATATATATATATATATATATATATATATATATATATATATATATATATATATATATATATATATATATATATATATATATATATATGTGTGTGTGTGTATATCACGAAAATGAACACGTGATTAAGAATGTGACAATGTCAGACCACGGAGGAAAATGAAACAGGAATTTCCTTGAGTACTTTCGTATATTAAATACATCTTCAGAAGGAATCTTCTTTCTGAAGATGTATTTAATATACGAAAGTACTTAAGGAAATTCCTGTTTCATTTTCCTCCGTGGTCTGACATTGTCATATATATATATATGTCGTACCTAGTAGCCAGAACTCACTTCTCAGCCTACTATTCAAGGCCCGATTTGCCTAATAAGCCAAGTTTTCCTGAATTAATATATTTACTATAATTTTTTTCTTATGAAATGATAAAGCTACCCTTTTCACTATGTATGAGGTCAATTTTTTTTTATTGGAGTTAAAATTAACGTAGATATATGACCGAACCTAACCAACCCTACCTAACCTAACCTAACCTATATATATAGGTAAGGTTAGGTTAGGTAGCCAAAAAAAGCTAGGTTAGGTTAGGTTAGGTAGGTTAGGTCGACGAAAAAACATTAATTCATGAAAACTTGGCTTATTAGGCAAATCGGGCCTTGCATAGTAGGCTGAGAAGTGAGTTCTGGCTACTAGGTACGACATATATATATATATATATATATATATATATATATATATATATATATATATATATATATATATATATATATATATATATATATATATATATATATATATATGTCGTACCTAGTAGCCAGAACGCACTTCTCAGCCTACTATGCAAGGCCCGATTTGCCTAATAAGCCAAGTTTTCCTGAATTAATATATTTTCTCTAATTTTTTTCTTATTAAATGATAAAACTGTTCATTTCATTATGTATGAGTTAAGTTCTTTTCATTTGAGTTAAAACTAATGTAGATATATAACCGAACCTAACCAACCCTAAAATGGTTAACATAAATTGATTGGAATATGTATGTGGACGCTCAGTTAGTGTTACTGTAATTTATATGGTTAACGTTTGAATGACATAGTTTCCCCTCATTGTCACATTTTTTGTTACTATTTCGCTGTTCATTCTCACTCTCTCTGAATCCCGTTGACTAATTGTGCTCACGAGTGTTTGTTTAAGGTACGGTAACCATAAGCTTTTCACACAATAATTTGCAACTATTTAAGAAGAAACATTTCTAAAGATTATATAAGTTTCTAATAAATATTCTTTTTCCTAACATACAAGTCAATCACACAGTACCTAACTTCAGTCAGAAACACTTTTCTTACTTTATCTCGCAACGTCTTTTGCATATATATCCTATCTTAAAAAAATAACAATTTTAATTCATAACTGGCAATCCCCCTCCCCTCCAGAGCTTTCAAGGCCACCAAACATCATTCCTTTCCCTTAACCTCTCTCAAATTATCTTTTGCACCAATACACAAACTAGGGGGCTTTATTGCTGAGTGGACGTCGCTCCCGACTCGTAATCCTAGCTCATTCGATCCCCCGGTGATGGCACAAACGGAAATCAGCAGAGTTTCTATCATTCTGATGCCCTCTGTTACTTAGCAGTAAATATGTAAATGAGCGTTAGACAGCTGTTGCGGGCTGCTTCCTGGGTGTGTGTGTGTGTCTGTGTGTGTGTGGAATTTTTTTTTATTAGTTATTAATAATTGATTGATTGGCAGTTGAGAGGCGGGCCGAAAGAGCAGAGCTCAACCCCCGCAAGCACAACTAGGTGAACACAACTAGATAAATACTAACAAACCACGATCTCGTACAATCCACTACACACACAACCCAGCCTCCCCCCCAACTCCCTAAATCACTCTACCTAAGTCATTAAAAAATTAAAACAAATCAATTAATACACCAAAAATACTAACTATAAATAAAGGAACCAAATTTGAGACATACAGCGACTCCAGCGTGGTCTAGTCGGAAGAGAACGTGTTCTCATCTGGATAGATTGCGATCGAGCCTGTCGGAACGGGTGTGTAACTGCAGGGCACAAATATTTGTGTGTCCCCTCCTGTAGCTGCCTCTGTTTCGACAGGTTTCCTGGATAGCTAGAATTGACCTGGCCCTTGGAAAGTGGGGAAAGGGTGAAATCCGTTGGGCCCACGGATGGATACCTTGGATCCATGGACTTAGGGCAGGTCTAATCACCTGGGATTCGAACCCACGGTGGGAATAAGGAAGGAGATATGGGGAGGGGAAGGGGAAGGATGTTTCCTGGAACCAAACCTCACATAAACCCGTACACTCACACACACACACACCCTCACCCGAACACTCACAGGGGCACTCACACTCACACACACCCATAGACTGTGATAAGGGAGACCATCTGAGGGGACACAGATGGCCTCGTGGACCCACAGGCATAACCGGACACACACGCAACCGGACTCTCACACACTCACACGGACACTCACAGGGATAAACACACACACAGACACACATCCATAGACACAAACTGTGATAAGGGAGACCATCTGAGGGGACACAGATGGCCTCCTGGACCCACAGGTATATATCAATATTTAAATATACATACATATTTATAAATATAACATATTTTTAAAAAATAAATAAATAAAATAAAATATATATATATATATATATATATATATATATATATATATATATATATATATATACAATCTTTGGACAACACCCACCAGTGGGACTCGAACCCAGAAAGCACAACTACCTTCCAGTAGCTGGCATAACTAGTATGCTTTAACCCACTACGCCATCAGACCTTACAAAAGAAGTAGATAGTTCGAGATATATATATCTCAAACATCTCTACCTCCCGAAGGCACCAGATGAGTGAGGGGTCAGTCTGCAATTTTCGTCAAGCCACTGTCAATGTGAGAGAACTCGTGTCCAGCTTAACCCGTGTTCTACTTCTTTTGTAAGGTCTGATGGCGTAGTGGGTTAAAGCATACTAGTTATGCCAGCTACTGGAAGGTAGTTGTGCTTTCTGGGTTCGAGTCCCACTGGTGGGTGTTGTCCAAAGATTGTTTATCTTCACTTGTGGTTTATGCAAGTATAGGCTTATAAGCTGGACACGAGTTCTCTCACATTGACAGTGGCTTGACGAAAATTGCAGACTGACCCCTCACTCATCTGGTGCCTTCGGGAGGTAGAGATGTTTGAGATATATATATCTCGAACTATCTACTTCTTTTGTAAGGTCTGATGGCGTAGTGGGTTAAAGCATACTAGTTATGCCAGCTACTGGAAGGTAGTTGTGCTTTCTGGGTTCGAGTCCCACTGATGGGTGTTGTCCAAAGATTGTTTATCTTCACTTGTGGTTTATGCAAGTATAGGCATATATATATATATATATATATATATATATATATATATATATATATATATATATATATATATATATATATATATATATATATATATATATATATATATATATATATATATATATATATGTGTGTGTGTGTATATCACGAAAATGAACACGTGATTAAGAATGTGACAATGTCAGACCACGGAGGAAAATGAAACAGGAATTTCCTTGAGTACTTTCGTATATTAAATACATCTTCAGAAGGAATCTTCTTTCTGAAGATGTATTTAATATACGAAAGTACTTAAGGAAATTCCTGTTTCATTTTCCTCCGTGGTCTGACATTGTCATATATATATATATGTCGTACCTAGTAGCCAGAACTCACTTCTCAGCCTACTATTCAAGGCCCGATTTGCCTAATAAGCCAAGTTTTCCTGAATTAATATATTTACTATAATTTTTTTCTTATGAAATGATAAAGCTACCCTTTTCACTATGTATGAGGTCAATTTTTTTTTATTGGAGTTAAAATTAACGTAGATATATGACCGAACCTAACCAACCCTACCTAACCTAACCTAACCTATATATATAGGTAAGGTTAGGTTAGGTAGCCAAAAAAAGCTAGGTTAGGTTAGGTTAGGTAGGTTAGGTCGACGAAAAAACATTAATTCATGAAAACTTGGCTTATTAGGCAAATCGGGCCTTGCATAGTAGGCTGAGAAGTGAGTTCTGGCTACTAGGTACGACATATATATATATATATATATATATATATATATATATATATATATATATATATATATATATATATATATATATATATATATATATATATATATATATATATATGTCGTACCTAGTAGCCAGAACGCACTTCTCAGCCTACTATGCAAGGCCCGATTTGCCTAATAAGCCAAGTTTTCCTGAATTAATATATTTTCTCTAATTTTTTTCTTATTAAATGATAAAACTGTTCATTTCATTATGTATGAGTTAAGTTCTTTTCATTTGAGTTAAAACTAATGTAGATATATAACCGAACCTAACCAACCCTAAAATGGTTAACATAAATTGATTGGAATATGTATGTGGACGCTCAGTTAGTGTTACTGTAATTTATATGGTTAACGTTTGAATGACATAGTTTCCCCTCATTGTCACATTTTTTGTTACTATTTCGCTGTTCATTCTCACTCTCTCTGAATCCCGTTGACTAATTGTGCTCACGAGTGTTTGTTTAAGGTACGGTAACCATAAGCTTTTCACACAATAATTTGCAACTATTTAAGAAGAAACATTTCTAAAGATTATATAAGTTTCTAATAAATATTCTTTTTCCTAACATACAAGTCAATCACACAGTACCTAACTTCAGTCAGAAACACTTTTCTTACTTTATCTCGCAACGTTTTTGCATATATATCCTATCTTAAAAAAATAACAATTTTAATTCATAACTGGCAACCCCCCTCCCCTCCAGAGCTTTCAAGGCCACCAAACATCATTCCTTTCCCTTAACCTCTCCCAAATTATCTTTTGCACCAATACACAAACTAGGGGGCTTTATTGCTGAGTGGACGTCGCTCCCGACTCGTAATCCTAGCTCATTCGATCCCCCGGTGATGGCACAAACGGAAATCAGCAGAGTTTCTATCATTCTGATGCCCTCTGTTACTTAGCAGTAAATATGTAAATGAGCGTTAGACAGCTGTTGCGGGCTGCTTCCTGGGTGTGTGTGTGTGTCTGTGTGTGTGTGGAATTTTTTTTTATTAGTTATTAATAATTGATTGATTGGCAGTTGAGAGGCGGGCCGAAAGAGCAGAGCTCAACCCTCGCAAGCACAACTAGGTGAACACAACTAGATAAATACTAACAAACCACGATCTCGTACAATCCACTACACACACAACCCAGCCTCCCCCCCAACTCCCTAAATCACTCTACCTAAGTCATTAAAAAATTAAAACAAATCAATTAATACACCAAAAATACTAACTATAAATAAAGGAACCAAATTTGAGACATACAGCGACTCCAGCGTGGTCTAGTCGGAAGAGAACGTGTTCTCATCTGGATAGATTGCGATCGAGCCTGTCGGAACGGGTGTGTAACTGCAGGGCACACATATTTGTGTGTCCCCTCCTGTAGCTGCCTCTGTTTCGACAGGTTTCCTGGATAGCTAGAATTGACCTGGCCCTTGGAAAGTGGGGAAAGGGTGAAATCCGTTGGGCCCACGGATGGATACCTTGGATCCATGGATCCAAAAAAGATAGGTTAGGTTAGGTTAAGTAGGTTAGGTAGTCGAAAAACAATTAATTCATGAAAACTTGGCTTATTAGGCAAATCGGGCCTTGCATAGTAGGCTGAGAAGTGCGTTCTGGCTTCTAGGTACGACATATATATATATATATATATATATATATATATATATATATATATATATATATATATATATATATATATATGTCGTACCTAGTAGCCAGAACTCACTTCTCAGCCTACTATTCAAGGCCCGATTTGCCTAATAAGCCAAGTTTTCCTGAATTAATATATTTACTATAATTTTTTTCTTATGAAATGATAAAGCAACCCTTTTCTCTATGTATGAGGTCAATTTTTTTTTATTGGAGTTAAAATTAACGTAGATATATGACCGAACCTAACCAACCCTACCTAACCTAACCTAACCTATATTTATAGGTAAGGTTAGGTTAGGTAGCCAAAAAAAGCTAGGTTAGGTTAGGTTAGGTAGGTTAGGTAGACGAAAAAACATTAATTCATGAAAACTGGGCTTATTAGGCAAATCGGGCCTTGAATAGTAGGCTGAGAAGTGCGTTCTGGCTATTAGGTACGACATATATATATATATATATATATATATATATATGTCGTACCTAGTAGCCAGAACGCACTTCTCAGCCTACTATGCAAGGCCCAATTTGCCTAATAAGCCAAGTTTTCATGAATTAATTGGTTTTCGACTACCTAACCTACCTAACCTAACCTAACCTAACTTTTTCGGCTACCTAACCAAACCTAACCTATAAAGATAGCTTAGGTTAGGTTAGGTAGGGTTGGTTAGGTTCGGACATATATCTATGTTAATTTTAACTCCAATACAAAAAATTTACCTCATACATAATGAAATGGGTAGCTTTATCATTTCATAAGAAAAAAATTAGAAAAAATATATTAATTCAGGAAAACTTGGCTTATTAGGCAAATCGGGCCTTGAATAGTAGGCCAAAAAGTGAGTTCTGGCTACTAGGTACGACATATATATATATATATATATATATATATATATATATATATATATATATATATATATATATATATATATGTCGTACCTAGTAGCCAGAACGCAGTTTTTGGCCTACTATGCAAGGCCCGATTTGCCTAATAAGCCAAGTTTTCCTGAATTAATATATTTTCTCTAATTTTTTTCTTATGAAATGATAAAGCTACCCATTTCATTATGTATGAGGTCAATTTTTTTTTATTGGAGTTCAAATTAACGTAGATATATGACCGAACCTAACCAACCCTACCTAACCTAACCTAACCTATCTTTATAGGTTAGGTTAGGTTAGGTAGCCGAAAAAGGTAGGTTAGGTTAGGTTAGGTAGGTTAGGTAGTCGAAAAACAATTATTTCATGAAAACTTGGCTTATTAGGCAAATCGGGCTTTGCATAGTAGGATGAGAAGTGCGTTCTGGCTACTAGGTACGACATATATATATATATATATATATGAAACTCTTGTTGGTCAACTCTGGCATGTAGTGCATCCACTATGGGACAGCTATTTCCTTCAAAAAGTATAATCGTGTGGCTTTATGTTTAAAGTAACAATTTCAAGTACATTCTTTGAGAGAAATACATGAATATAAATACAAGTGTTAATTGTAAATGACCAGTTATAAACAAAAATAAGAAGCAGGAAAAATGATATGTGGAACCAGACAAAAACATTGGAACGCTTAGGTGATGAGAGGGTAAACAACCGCCGCCATTTTAGCAGCACCCGCCGGTGATGTCCAGCACGAGCATTAAGGGAAAATTGACACAAACTGCACCTATCATAAAGAAGAAGCACCAGCATTGACCCCCAAGCGGTCCATAGAATTACCCCAATCACCCAAATCAGGCCAAAACTACCCAAAACGTATTAGCATTACGTAAGTAATGAAGAAATATGGTATATTTACTTACTATAATGTTGGTGCTACACGTAGAACATGATCAAACCTATTTTTTCTCTGAAGTAATCTAATTTCATAACGAAATGAGACGTAAATATGTGAGAGGTGACGCCATAGGAAGTCGACGGTCCAAGCGACAATTGTGTGGAGCGACTTATCCAAGAAATATGGTCGCCAGGAGAGTGTTTGCTGCCATATCAGCCTCCTGTACACAGTGATCCAGTCCTTTTCGTTCATTGAACACCGAACCCTACACGCCCTCTGATATATTGCTTAATTAACAAATATTCACAAATAAAGATTATATTTGTATACGTTATCAGAAAGGCAGATATAAAATAGTTTTTGTGAATCCATCACAGATATTATACCTTATTAGAGAGGAAAAATATTCATACTTTAAACAAGGCTTCATGGCCGACGCTCTCCTTACCGATATGGGAACTATGACCTTCCGAAGATCAATGTTAATTTAATCTAGATATTGTAATAAACGAAGTTTTCTATGTCATCATAAAGACATAAATATAAGCTGCATGTTAATACTTTGGCATAAATATAACTGAATTGAAAGTCCGGACACATGAATAGTCGCATTAGGTGAAAGGAATTGTACCCAACCATTTCCATTTACCCAACCAGTTTGTGCACCCTATACTCATCCTCTGTGCGGTAATTTATTGTGCATCCCATACTCATCTTGTTACCAGTAGTTTGTGCAACCCATACTCATCCTGTGACCCGTAATTTATTGTGCATCCCATACTCATCCTGTTACCGGTAGTTTGTGCAGCCCATACCCATCCTGTGACCTGTAATTTATTGTGCAACCCATACTTATCCTGTGACCTGTAGTTTATTGTGCAGCTAATACTCATTCTGTGAGTCATAGGACATTGCGCAACCCTTTCTCATCGTGTGAATCTTTGTTTACTTTGCTCTCCATATTCATCCTCTGCGCGATAGTTTCTTGTGCAACCCATACCCATGATGTGAGTGGTAGTTTATTGTGTACCCTATATTCATCCTGTGAGTATAGGGTTCACAATTCTTGTTTGGATTCTTGTAATGTTATTTGTCTATTTGTAGTCACAGTATTTGTGCGCCCCTTGAGGGACTTGAATTAGAGGGGGGTTGAAATAGCCTAAGCTACTCTATCCCTTTGAGATTTATTTATTGCTTATCTCAATAAACATACTTGAACTTGAACTTGGGTACACAATGAGTTCATTTGTACTCCATACTCATCATCAAGAAGTGTATTTTACCAGCATTGTAATATAAATTAAGAATAAAAGCTTAACTGGATTACAGACCCATAATCAAAATAAGAGTCATCACTAATTATCATGACAAATTGTCTAGGCTACACTTCCGCCTTCGACAAGCTGCCGCCGGATGTGGGTATAGTTTATTGTACACCCCCGCACCCCCAGTCCTGGAAGGGCGGGCATTGGGATGTGGACATGTGTACCATTATACCCCCCCCCCCCCACACACACACACTCGATCCTCTCCTGTTAATAATAATAAAAATTAAAAATAATAACGTTAATAAATATTATAATTAAAACACTTACTGTAATACCCTAGTGCTTGAATGAAGGTGAAGGAAAGACCCAATAAATGTGTAAGTGTATTAAAAACCAAATTTTCGTTGGGTGAGCTGGCAGGTGAGCACCACTTGCCAGCTCACCCAGTAATGAACATCACCTGCACACTGCACCGAACCACTTGCCAGCAGGTGCAGAAGTACGATGGAGAGAGCAAAGTATACAATATTTCAAGTATAATTTTAAAGATATATTTAGGATTTAATGTTTTCGTATAAAGTTTCAATAATACCTTTATTTGATTTTTTTGTATTATTTTCTACCACAGACGTGGCCACACATTAACAATGCTAACCATCATATATACATTTTCTTCAGTCCGCCATGGACTCTAACCCTTTCCACTACCGCCCACAAGATGGGTATAGGGTGCATAATATAAGAACTAAACTAACTCCATTGATAGGGTTAGAGATTTGTTAAACATATAGTTCAGGGATTTATTGAACAATCAACCACATAAGGTGATTGTAGTGTTTTTAAAATGCTAGGCTAAGCTACATACGTAAATACATAAATACACAGATTTACGTATGCCCTACATAAAGTGTTCGATGTGTCTTTTACATAGTGTCATTAACGTGCATTTACAAAGGTGAAATTGAATTCTGAACACATACATACACATATATTTGTCTCTTTTACTCTGACAAGGTGAGATAACTGATAGAGAAACTAGTGTGCAATTAAGCACTTAATCACTGAAGGTGATTAAGTGCTTAACACTTAACTTAACATGTTCTTACTTAACATGTTCTTACTTAATCACTGAAGGTGATTAAGGTGCTTTCACAAGCTCAGGTTATAGAGTTACATCACATACATTCATAAGAACATAAGAACATAAGAACAAAGGTAACTGCAGAAGGCCTATTGGCCCATACGAGGCAGCTCCTATTCTATAACCACCCAATCCCACTCATATACTTGTCCAACCCGTGCTTGAAACAATCGAGGGACCCCACCTCCACAATGTTACGCGGTAATTGGTTCCACAAATCAACAACCCTGTTACTGAACCAGTATTTACCCAAGTCTTTCCTAAATCTAAACTTATCCAATTTATATCCATTGTTTCGTGTTCTGTCCTGTGTTGATACTTTTAATACCCTATTAATATCCCCCCGGTTATGTCCATTCATCCACTTGTAAACCTCTATCATGTCACCCCTAACTCTTCGCCTTTCCAGTGAATGCAACTTAAGCTTTGTTAATCTTTCTTCATATGAAAGATTTCTAATTTGGGGAATTAACTTAGTCATCCTACGCTGGACACGTTCAAGTGAATTTATATCCATTCTATAATATGGCGACCAAAACTGAACTGCATTGTGTAATTGATACGTTACAAATTCATTGTGTAATTGATACGTTACATCGTCAATCTAGGGTACAAGTTCAATATATCATCAAGTGTTCCAGTACTCAAATAGTAATTACACAGTTTAGCATAGCGCTTCATTCATGTATGTAAGAGAGAAGATTGTTCAAATATATTACATGCACATCCGGTACATCGTCCACCTTCTTCTACAGAACCGTCGGTATAGCACTGATACACATCGTTACCCATACTCTGAGTACTTTCAGTGATGCTTCACAGTGTTAACTGTTTTAATAATGTAGAGTGTACATTATCTTTCTTGGGTGCATTTACAAAATCAACTGCTAGATCCAAGTTATCCCATGGAGTAATTGGTTGATTAATCGTTAATTGAGTTGGGTACATATTTAATATTTTGATGGAGTTGGCTACCTTGTAGAACCAAAATGCATTCACGCCGAAAACTGTGCTAATAGACAAAATTATGGTAGAGATATGGGTCTATAATTATCTGAGTGTGCTTTGGGGATGGGAACAATGACACTGTCCAATCATCAGGTAATACTCCTTCACTTAAACTCATTCTGTACAACACTAAAAGTGGATTACCTGGTACTTGTGAGACTAATCTCAGTAAACTGTAAGTAATACCGTCCTCTTCAGGAGCAGTTGACTTATTTGATTGTGCTACACAGCCTTCCCGGCTTGGTGCCTTCTTTGGTAATTACTTATCAAAGGCAGCTCCATACGAGGAGCTGCCTCGTATGGGCCAATAAGTCTTTTGCAGTTACCTTCATTCTTATGTTCTTACTTACATTTACTGATCTTTATCATCATCATCATCATTTACAGAAAGAAATTAACATAAAAAGTAGTCATTTTAATACACAAAACAGAAGTAGATATTATGTAAATTATGATGCAGGATAGGATCACTATTAAGAACTTAATTATAAACCACAATATGTTTTATATCGTCAGAAATTCTGATACATACCATATATTTTCAAATATTTACAATTAAAGTATTTATTTAGGAAATAAGTATTTTAGTTACCCTAGTTAGCTCTGAGAACACACATTGTTGCAGCAAGAATTTCTTCCCACTAATCTGAGCGATGCTAATGACCCATTGGACTTGTCATGAACAACAATCAACTACAGCACCATCTATATCAGAAGATATTCAAAATATTCTTGATGTCATTCAAATTGTCAATACGAGAACAGAATACATAAGAGTTAGTTTAGTGATGTCAAAGGAATCATATTGACTGACCGAGCCCCATTGTAAATATCCGTGGCTTCCTGACCATAAAGGTACCGCCGCGGATAAGGGTAAGGAGGGTACCGTCGAGGGTAAGACACCGGATGTACCCCATATACAAGCCACACTAGCTATTAGTTCATATAAGCTGACAACTTACCCAAATAAACATTACTTCCTAATTATATATATATACATATATATATATATATATATATATATATATATATATATATATATATATATATATATATATATATATATATATATATATATATATATTATGTAAATTATGATGCAGGATAGGATCACTATTAAGAACTTAATTATAAACCACAATATGTTTATATATATATCCTACTCACACTCATCCTAGCACAGTAATTTATTGTGCAACCCATACCCATCCTGTTACCAATAGTTTGTGCAACCCATGCTCATCCTGTTACCTTTAGTTTATTGTGAAACCCATACTCATCCTATGAATGGTAATTTATTATGCACCTCATACTCATCCTGTGAGGCATAGGACATTGTGGAACCCTTTCTCATCGTGTGAATCTTTGTTTACTTTGCTTTCCATACTCTGCTCTCCGATAGTTTCTTGTGCAACCCATACCCATGATGTGAGTGGTAGTTTATTGTGTACCCTATACTCATCCTGTGAGTATAGGGTACACAATGAGTTCATTTGTACTCCATACTCATCAAGAAGTGTATTTTACCAGCATTGTAATATAAATTAAGAATAAAGGCATAATCTTATTATGTACCCATAATAAAAATAAGAGCCATCACACTATAATTTTCATGACAAACGGCCTAGACTCCACTTCCGCCTTCGACAAGCTGCTGCCGGAGGTGGGTATAGTTTATTGTACACTCCCGCACCCCCAGTCCTGGGAAGAGGGGCATTCGAATGTGGACATATGAACCATTACCCCCAACCCTTCCCTCTTAATAATAATTGAAACACTACACTACACACTATATGTTCATTTAATATTTCAAGTATAAGACTCAAGATATATTTAGGATTTAACGATTTAACATTGTCTCAATCATACCTTTATTGCACTTTATCATCATTATTTACAGAAAGAAATTAACATAAAAATGTAGTTAATTTTAACATACAAAACCGAATTTGAACATTGTTAATTTTGATGCAGGATCACTATTAATAAGAACTTAATTATAAACCACAATATGTTGTATATCATCAGAAATTTGGAAACATAATATATATATATATATATATATATATATATATATATATATATATATATATATATATATATATATATATATATATATAAATGGAAATTTAGCACATTTAAATAATGTTATTAAGCTTAAGAATAAATTACATAAAATTAACATAGTAAAATGACTGGGATACAGATGGATCAGTAATCACATTACAAGTCCAATTATTTCCTAACTGAAGTCTGTAACGCACTATCATGTCATATTTCATAATACAAATTAGGTAAGAGATATGCAATATCAACACAAAATCGTCAGCTACTATTTCCAAAACACATTTATTATATAGCATTAAACTGCTCTTTCACTTCGGGGGCGCTTACGCTGATATGGTTTTTTGGCAATTCCAAATGTTTTTGGGATTGAAAAAATTTTGTTTTTGTCATACATTTTAGTATTTTCATTATAAGGTTTTCTTGATATAAAGCACCATAAGTAATCTCTCTTTTCATCTTTAGTTTTTTGGTCCCAAACTTCCTTAGGAACCAGGTACTTATCTAAATTGGATGATATTATATAATTGCCTTCTCCGTGTAATGCTCTCCTCAGATCTAGCATTTGGAGCGTTGAAACATTGCAAATTTTTTCAATTAATTCTGGCAGTTTTTGGGGTTTCCAATCAATAGTCAGTTTCAGGATATGGTTTAGTGACTCACAATTGTTATTAGTCCATAACGTGTCCATTTTGGCTTTTGCGTGAGGTACACACACATAATTCCATAAAGAAGATTTCAAACGACTATCAAAATAATCTTTGAACTTTGGGTATTTGTAAAAGTAAAATATGAGATTGTTGATTCCCCTTTCAAACTGATCCTCACAAACACTTCTAACTAACCCATTTGTACCAAATATTTTCTTTTGGATACGAATCCTATCGGTGTTCGTGCATCCAATATTATCCGTTAAATAGTGGCGAACATTTTCTTTCAGATGGTTACTACACAATAACAATGTTGCCTTCGGAAAACAACACATAAGTGCCTTTCTTAACGCGATTTCCTGATCACTACCAATCATTACATTCGAGTTGTTAATACAGTTATCGAGTGGTGATTATTATTAACGTGGTGATTTATATAGTCTGTAAACAAGTACTATATCTATAAAATATAAAACTTATTTTAATTATCCTGCACTTCAAGAGACCACAAGCATTCTTACTCTCATTTATTTTTGTAGCAGAAATGTTTTGTCTATATTTATTTTATGGAAATTAGTGGTGTTTGAGCAAGCTAATCAACGTCAAAAATGTTTACGTTGTTGTTCTTCATCTGTAGTACTGAGCTCTACACATATGGGTAGCTTTGCCGCAGGCTGTTTACTGCTCTGAGAAATAAACATAAATCATCATGCCTGGAGCCCGCGGTGCCCGGCGCCTTGCTGTGGGAAGTCAGAGATGTTTATGATTCTGGTCTAGGAATACCGTGGGATTTCACCAAAATGTGTTGTATACAATGAAATGATTATACATTGCTATGTTGTGAACATTGTATACAGTACCTCAAGATATAAATCCCAAACCACTTAACTAGCTACCAGATACCTAATTAATTCCCTACTCTCTGTAAATGTCTTCCTGGTGTGTGTGTGTGTGTGTGTGTGTATACACCCACATATGTGTTGTATGTGGATGCTGAAGTTCAGTCTCTTGTCTATGTATAGGTCAAGGAACTTTCCATAATCATTATTGCTAATGTTAACATTGTGTATCTGAAGTTGAATTTGGTTTCAGGATTTACTTTCGAACAAAAATAGTAGTTGGTCTTTTTTATGTTTGATGTGAGTTTGTTAGTTTACATCCATGAGTGGACTTTTTAAATCTATTATTTTCATTATTATATAGTGCGTTTGGGTTGGGGTCTGAATAGAGGAAGGTAGCATCGTCAGCACTTATGTTTACACTTATTGGAAGTATCTAAGTATCAACTAAAGTATCTTCACACTTGACTTAAACTTTAGTAGCTATTTTCTGGACCATTCCTCAAGTTTCGGAGGTCAACGAAGATGGAATTCACATGAAATGGCTTATGTTACCATCACTAATAATGTTGTGTTTTCTGTCTAGCTTCAGACACGGTTATGTTACAATTGTGTCTTAAAGAGTTGCGCGCAATTAAGCATGATAGAAATCACTTACAATTAATGCAGGATGGTAGAAAATCACTTACAATTAATGCATCAAGTTTGGAGACTTGAATTGAAATTGAAATTGAAATAAGTTTATTGAGGTAAAATACACACAAATGGATGAGGTAGCTCAAGCTATTCTCACCCCGTTCAGTATATCGTGTTAATACATACATAGACACACACACTTGTACACATTTTAGTGTAACAAGCAAGGCAAATAGTTCTGTCTGATGGGTAGAGGCAACTGCACTTGCAGCTGCACCCGTGTGGCGGTGTAGGAAACCATCAATGTATATGATTTGAGAGAGAGAGAGAGAGAGAGAGAGAGAGAGAGAATGATCTGTGGACAGAGCATCAATATGGCGTAAGGTATTGGGCTTTGCCTCAAGATGAAGCATAATAAAGAACCCGAATATCAGGAGAAAAAATTACATTAAAAACTGTCCACATGATACATATATATAATCACGTTTTAAACATTTTAATTGTATTATTTGCATATATATATATAATTAGGAAGTAATGTTTATCTGGGTAAGTTGTCAGCTTTTATGAACTAATAGCTAGTGCGGCTTGTATATGGGGTACATCCGGTCTCTTACCCTCGACTGCGGCGGTAACTTTATGGTCAGGAAGCCAAAAATATTTATAGTTCAAGTTCAAGTATGTTTATTGAGACAAGAAAAAAATACATCTCAAAGGGATAGAGTAACTTAGGCTATTTCTACCCCCTCTACTTCAAGTCCCTCAAGGGGCGCACAAATTCAGTAAGTACAAATAGACAATTAACATTACAAGAATCCCATTTAACATTGCAGGTTAATATAGTAAGTACAGCATACAATTGTTACACTCTTGGGGCAAAAGTTTTGTAGCTCCTAAGTATACTGTCTATCATACCATTATCACACATACAAACAATTTGATGTGGTACATTACTTATTTCCTTATTTCTATAGTTATCAATAAGTTGACACTATAATACATAATGTTCTAAGGTGTGGGCGTGCGGCATACTACATAATTTACACTCCTTATCTTTTTCACTGACATCAACTCCGTATTGCCAGATATATTTGTATCCTAATCTTAATCTCATGTAAATTGAATCCTTCCAAGTTGACTTTCCTTTATCATAGGTGAAGGACGAGTTTGTATTTATTACTGAATAATTCTTAAGTGTGTTACTACTATCCACTATTGCCATTCTTTTTATCATTTCTTCATCTTCATTTCCTCTTATTATTCCTCTTACATCTGTCTTCATTCTGAAATAAAAACCTTTGACGTTACTTTGCATATATGTACATTAATTATAAAATTGATTGGCTTAATTGTGTGCAGGCCTTCACACTCCCTGAGCGAGCCATCAAGTAACTATAAAAAGGCATATATCTTCACTTTCACTTCAGTTATATTTATACCAAAGTATTAACATGCAGCTTATATGTCTTTCTGATGACATAAAAAACTTCGTTTTTTATAATATATAGATTCAATTAACATTGATTTTCAAAAGGTCATAGTTCCCATCGAAAGGGAGAGCGTCGGCCAAGAAGCCTTGTTTAAAATATGAATATTTTTCCTCTCTAATAAGGTATAATCTCTGTGATGCATTAACACAAACTATTTTATATCTGCCTTTCTGATAACATATATAAATATAATCTTTATTTGTGAATATTTGTTAATTAAGCAATATATCAGAGAGCGTGTAGGGTTCGGTGTTCTATGAACGAAAAGGACTGGAGTAGTTTAAATAGCGAACGCATACCAACGAATAACGCTAGTATCTATATAACAAATTTATTGTCATGTGGAATTGATTTAACTTCCAGACACTTTTTTTTAATAAATATTAAATATTTTGTGGCTGTTTATGAAAAATATTATTATAAATACACATTCTACTTGTTAATATTACCAATTAAATTTCGACAATTTGAGCCATGAAATACGACGACTGGATCACTGTGTACAGGAGGCTGTTATGGCAGCAAACACTCTCCAGGCGACCATATATCTTGGATAAGTCGCTCCACACAATTGTCGCTTGGACCGTCGACTTCCTATGGCGTCACCTCTCACATATTTACGTCTCATTTCGTTATGAAATTAGATTATTTCAGAGAAAAAATAGGTTTGATCATGTTCTACGTGTAGCACCAACATTATAGTAAGTAAATATACCATATTTCTTCATTACTTACGTAATGCTAATACGTTTTGGGTAGTTTTGGCCTGATTTGGGATGATTGGGGTAATTCTATGGACCCCTCACATCAAGTCTAACTCTAAGAAACAACACTCAAGCCTTGACGCTTCTCCCAACATCCGGGGGAGAAAACCTTCACACAAACTGCACCTGTCATAAAGAAGATGACGACTCACCAGTGTCCACAGTGTCCGAAGGTATTCACCAGTCCTTCACATGTGAAGACTCACATGTTAGTGCATTCAGGTGAGAAACCTCATGAGTGTCCAGAGTGTGGGAAGAAATTCAGTCTACGTCGAAGTATGAAGACTCACATGTTAGTACATTTAGGTGACAAACCTCACGAGTGTCCAGAGTGTGGGAAGAGGTTCAGTGAGCGTGGAAATATGAAGCGTCACATGTTAGTGCATTCAGATGATAAACCTTATAAATGTCCAGAGTGTGGGAAAAGATTCAGTCATCGTGGAAGTATGAAGCGTCACACGTTAGTGCATTCAGGTGATAAACTTCACGAGTGTCCAGAGTGTGGGAAGAGATTCTGTCGTCTTGGAAGTATGAAGACTCACAGGATGGTGCATGCGAATGAGAGACCTTTTCAATGTGCCGAGTGTGGCAAAAAATTTAGATTACGTGGAAATATAATAAGGCACATGTTAGTGCATTCAGGTGACAAACCTCATGAATGTCCAGTGTGGGAAGAAATTCAGTCGTCTTGGTGATATGAAGAGGCACAAAATGACACATGCAGATAATAGGCTAAACACTTAGTGTGTGGAAGGTAATTAAGAGAATGTTGAAGGATAATGAAGCACGTACAGGTATATTAACTTAACTTTGATCTAAAAGTGTGTGTGTGCTCTCACAATGTCAGTTTGATGTTCTTCAAAGGTAATTCTATTTTGTTTGAGAAATACACTTCACCATGAAAGGTAAAGATCAAGATATTTTATTATATTGTTCTTTTATGAAAGTTAGATGACCAAGCAAGAACTAGAGAAGCTGTCACTATAGGAAAATTCAAAATTGCTTATAAGTATAGAAATATCTCTTTAGTTTAGCAAAGATAAATCAAAGCTTTAAATGTTTTTCTTCATATTTATGTAAATAATAATATGCTTTCTGTTTTTGTTCTCTGTGAAAATTTATTTAAAATGTAATATACTTTGTAGCTAAGTTATGGACATTATTGTTGTAATATTATTTAGCATTGGTGCTGGTGAAGAAGACAGTCTGAGACGTACTTAAGATGAGACCATTTGATTGATAAGGAAATGTAGGTTAATCAAGGAATTTTCTCATCAGATTCGTATGCAAACTGATGTCTTTTTTTATATTTTTTGTTTAGGCATATTTATGAATAATACTCTTGATTATAAATATTTCAACGAAGAGTTTATTGAAGGCAGATTGGCATTTATAACTGTCAGTCAAGTTAATATGAAATTTAAATTTATATTACTCTAGAAATTTACATCACTCTAAATTTACCAGAAATTTATATTACTCTAGCCTAACTTTATCAGTTATGCTGTAATTGTCTTGAAATAATATCTTACCCGATTTACCTGAGGGCCACTAACCCTAGTGGCCTCGATAAAAACGGGAAGCTGGCAGCTTGTTGACGGTTCCCTTCCCCCCCCCCCCAATTTTCCTTGATTTTTTCCAGGTATATTTTGAAATTCAGCACATTTTGGCAGTTATGGCGTTGGTGGGTAGTCAGTTCCATCGATCAATAACCCTGTGGGTGAAAAAGCCTGATTCAAAGTTATATTAGCTTGATTAGCAATAATATTATCCTGATTCGTATAATCCTCTGTCAATTATATTATCCAAACTGGCAATTATATTAATTAAGATGATTGTGAATTACATAAACCTTACTGGCAATTATATTAGCATGACTGTCAATTTATATCAAACAGATATTTATTTATGTTGTGGTGCTCGTGGGTTCTATTACATCTATCAATTGAGAGTTTCAGATCAGGATTAGCATTTAGGAACAAGGTTTTGTACATCTAAATAGCACAAGAGAATGTGTAGAGCAAGTGTATATTTAGCATGTTTAGGGATTTAAACAGAGAGGCTGTGTGTTGTTTGAAGACAATTTTATTGTTCTGATAGCAGATTTTTATTGGGTGGTGATGAGCATCAGGTAATTTGCAGTGGATGAATGAACCCCATGCACAGATACCAAATGTTCACATACCAACCCTAATTTTCAAAGAAACCTCTAGATTTTTAGCTCCAGCCATTTCATTACTCTACAACAAATCATTTGAACTCCAAACCTTTCCTGATATTCTAAGGGGAAAAAAGCAAGAGTAACCTTAGTCCATTAAAGTGTCAATCTCACTGAAGTCAACAATTATAGACCAATATCAACTCTGCAGATTTTGTCTAAAATATTTTAAAGAGTTAATCTACAAGCAGCCTTAATCCTATTTAGCAAAACAAAATTTACTTAGTTCTTGCCATAATTGTTTCAGGCCCAAAAAAGGACCAATCATGCACCGATTAGTTTGATTAACTTTATATATGCAGCTCTTGGAAGAAATGAGTACCCTGTTCATTTATTTGTTGACCTACATTAAGACTTTTTTCACTGTTAACACATTAACTTTCTTAAATTACAACATTACGGAGTAAGAGGTTAATCCCTCCAATACCTAGAGTCTTACCTTAGTGACAGGCTCCAGTATGTCTCTGTGAATGATTCCAATTCACCCACTCTACCTATTAACACTGGTGTTACACTGGGCAGTATTCTTCACCCTCTCGTCTTTCTCATCTCCCCCTCCCTTTCCAGCCCGTTGCCATCATGAGGGGGCTTGGTTGGCGGATGCTAGAGTGTGATGCTCCATGGGACAGTGTCCTCTGTCCTTTTGAAGCCTAATGCTCTTGCTGCCATTTTTGCTAATTTTGCTGAATGCTTTTTCCTATTAAGTTTAATTTTTCCTTCCCAATTCTCCTGTTTAATTGCTATTTCCTTGTGACGTTTTGCAATTCTTGATTATTCTTTCAGATGTTTTCTTCTGTTTAGACACCAGGTTTTTGGGGAGGCACACCCTCTCACCCGTAAAACTGTGGTACTCGGCATTGTCGAGCAAGAGGACACCTTTATTGTCAATCTTTTCCTTCATTGCTGAGCCCAATTATATCGTGCTGAGCTTCCATTATATCTTGACGGGCTGTTGATTCCTATGGTTGCGATTGTAGGGCGTATATCTACAGTGCACCCCTGGGGGGGGGGGAGCCTTTGTCTTGTTGGTTGTCCTATCCTCTAATTGTGGCTCCATGGTGGTTATGGGGCCTTGTTTGTTGATGAAATGTTTACTCATTCATTTACATGCTGATATCTGACCCTCTTTTTAACTTCTAAGACATGAAGGGTGGGAGACCAGGCCCCCCAAGTAGGACTGTGATGGAAAGCTGGGCTCTGTAGCCCACACTACATTGGTCCCAGATCAGGCAGCTCCTGACTCTCCCTGCTTGATGAGGTTTTGGGAGCTCTTCTACTACCTGACTTGTGAGTGCTTGGTCCACCAGGTCCCAACTACCCCTATCTGCTCCCCCTCCCACCTCTGTGGCTGGGTTGAGCCCCAAGCTCCCAATGATGACCACCTCATCACATGGAGTGGCTCCATCTCTCATTGTAACAACTGGGCCTCTTTGTACCCCCCCCCCTTTTACTGGGGGTGCTCGGTGCTGTTCCCTCCGCAGTCACACTTAAACGATTCCTTCCAGTTCTAATACGTTCCAAGCTTTATTTGGTTCTGCTACATGGACTAAGTATTTTGATCTTAGTCATGTTGATTCTACTCGTCCTGATGATTTATTCATCCATAAACACCTAGTTGATTTGGTGGATACCTTTGTCATTTTTATCCCCTCGCCTACTGATACATGTTTCTTTGCAGCTCCTTCTCGGGAAGCAGCTGTCTGCTTAGCCTCGTTGTCCTGCATTGGGAAACCTTGGTTCGAATCTCTAAAAATGCCTCGTTAAATGCTAGGATTTACACTGCTATTCTCCCGCACCATGTAGCGACTGGTGATAGCTGTCAATGCTATCAATCAGAGCTATCGATGTGCTTTAATATACCTAGTAATCTCTCTCATTTTTTTTTTACAAAGTATCTGTCATCTTTTTATAAATTTTACTACAATTTACCTACTTAAAATTATCCGTTAGATTAAGGACCTTCTCGATACGCTGCATTTACTAGTAGCTTTACAAGAATGTAGTACCCCTAACAAACCCAATGTTCCTTGTGTGTGTGTGTGTGTGTGTGTGTGTGTGTGTGTGTGTGTGTGTGTGTGTGTGTGTGTGTGTGTGTGTGTGTGTGTGTATATATATATATATATATATATATATATATATATATATATGTCGTACCTAGTAGCCAGAACGCACTTCTCAGCCTACTATGCAAGGCCCGATTTGCATAATAAGCCAAGTTTTCCTGAATTAATATATTTTCTCTAATTTTTTTCTTATGAAATGATAAAGCTACCCATTTCATTACGTATGAGGTCAATTTTTTTTAATTGGAGTTAAAATTAACGTAGATATATGACCGAACCTAACCAACCTTACCTAACCTAACCTAACCTATCTTTATAGGTTAGGTTAGGTTAGGTAGCCGAAAAAGTCAGGTTAGGTTAGGTTAGGTAGGTTAGGTAGTCGAAAAAATATTATTTCATGAAAACTTGGCGTATTAGGCAAATCGGGCCTTGCATAGTAGGCTGAGAAGTGCGTTCTGGCTACTAGGTACGACATATATATATATATATATATATATATATATATATATATATATATATATATATATATATATATATATATATATATATATATATATATATATATATATGTCGTACCTAATAGCCAGAACGCACTTCTCAGCCTACTATGCAAGGCCCGATTTGCCTAATAAGCCAAGTTTTCCTGAATTAATATATTTTCTCTAAATTTTTTCTTATGAAATGATAAAGCTACCCATTTCATTACGTATGAGGTCATTTTTTTTTAGTGTAGTTAAAATTAACGTAGATATATGACTAAACCTAACCAACCCTACCTAACCTAACCTAACCTATATTTATAGGTTAGGTTAGGTTAGGTAGCCGAAAAAGTTAGGTTAGGTAGGTTAGGTAGTCGAAAAACAATTAATTCATGAAAAGTTGGCTTATTAGGCAAATTGGGCCTTGCATAGTAGGCTGAGAAGTGCGTTCTGGCTACTAGGTACGACATATATATATATATATATATATATATATATATATATATATATATATGTCGTACCTAGTAGCCAGAACGCACTTCTCAGCCTACTATGCAAGGGCCGATTTGCCTAATAAGCTAAGTTTTCATGAATTAATTGTTTTTCGACTACCTAACCTACCTAACCTAACCTAACCTAACTTTTTCGGCTACCTAACCTAACCTAACCTATAAAGATAGGCTAGGTTAGGTTAGGTAGGGTTGGTTAGGTTCGGTCATATATCTTCGTTAATTTTAACTCCAATAAAAAAAACTGACCTCATACATAATGAAATGGGTAGCTTTATCATTTCATAAGAAAAAAATTAGAGAAAATATATTAACTCAGGAAAACTTGGCTTATTAGGCAAATCGGGCCTTGCATAGTAGGGCAAGAAATGCGTTCTGGCTACTAGGTACGACATATATATATATATATATATATATATATATATATATATATATATATATATATATAATAAATATGTTAAATATGACCGAAAAGGTAAGATTAATAATTCTAATGCAAATTTTCTCAATATTTCTTATGTTTCTTTTCACTGTCAATGGTAATTGAAAAATCAATTCTCCAAAATTCATTTTTATTTCAAGTCTGACGCGACGCCTGAACGCGTTTCGTAATAACTGATTACATTTTCAAAGACTTTAGTTTACACACACAACTGTGACCTGTAAACACTCATTATACATCCATACTTATACTCGCATTTGGGTGAGGTGATATGGTACAACAGTTTTGGGTGAGGTGAACAAACTTGGGACAAGCACAAGACAAAACATGAAACAATGGGTATAACTTAGTTAAGAGAACATAAGAATGGAAGTAACTGCAGAGGGCCTATTGGCCCATACTTCCTCTTGATGCTTCTATATTAGTTCGGAGTCTTGAAGTGGGTAGAATATAGTTGTATATTAATTGGCTGTTGATTACTGGTGTTGACTTCTTGATGTGTAGTGCCTCGCAGATGTCGAGCCTCCTGCTGTCGCTGTATCGATCAATGATTTTTGTGTTGTTTGTTAAGATTTCTCTGGTGATGGTCTGGTTGTGAGAAGAGATTATAATGTTCTCCATATAATCTCCATAGAGGCTCTATCAAGGAACATATAATCTCTTCTCACAACCAGACCATCACCAGAGAAATCTTAACAAACAACACAGAAATCATTGATAGATACAGCGATAGCAGGAGGCTCGACATCTGCGAGGCACTACACATCAAAAAGTCAACACCAGCAATCAACAGCCAATTAATACACAACTACTGTATGTTCTACCCACTTCAAGACTCTGAACCAATATAGAGGTATAGGTCAATAGGCCCTCTGCAGCATACATAAAAAATAACATAAAATAACATAAAATAAATAAAATAACATAAAATAATAAAAAATAATAAAAAACAAAAAATAACATAAAATAACAAAAAATAACATAAAATAACATAAAACATATCCTTGAAACCCAAGGCCATTCAATGCTCCAGATTGATATGTTACTCGACCTCCCTCGTGGTCATCCTGGCCAGTCTCTTTGCGTAATGAAGATCACTTCTGATAGTAGGTCCCTTCCGTCTTCCGTAATTCTTGCTGGTGCCAGATGCTCCTGAAGGAGCATCTGTTCTCCTCCCTCTACAATAGGTGCTGGAAATTTGGGCATGGTCCCTTCAAATGCACAAGTGCCGTGTCTCTATGCCCCTTGTGTGGATACTCAGGTCATTATAAGACAGTGCTTTTCTTCCCAAGGTCACTGCATCAATTGCAGTGATGCCCACCCTACCTTCTCCCACACATGTGTGCAATACAAATTTGAGGAAGCCATCCTCAATTTGAAACATCAGAATCATTTATCTTTTCTTGAGGTGAGACGCCAAGTACGCCATCTTTTATCTTCCTCTGGCATGTCTTATACTCGTATATTGCGTTTCACTTGTCGCCCTCTCCCACTTTCTCAGTTTTACAACCGTTTCCGGGCCATGGACCTGGACACCAACACCACCAACACCTCACCTGCTCTATTGAATTCTGGGCCAGAGGGTCTTCCTCCTAGATCTCTGTCTGGTGTCTCCCTTCCCTTCATCCCTTCCTTCCCTTCCTTCCCTTCCTTCCTTCCTTCCTTCCTTCCTTCCTTCCTTCCTTCCTTCCTTCCTTCCTTCCTTCCCAGTGTTCCCTGTCTCCTGTGCCCTCTTTTCCTTCTCGGCCCTCCCTTCTTGTATTTTGGCCCTCCACACCGCCTCTCCATCCAGGTCGTTGTCCCTCCTCCCAGCAATCTTCATATTGACTGCTCCTGTTCTCCTTCTCCTGTTGAGACTGCAACGACTGTCGATGCTGCTGGCACACCTGTCTATATTAGAAACATAAGACTGGCTCCTCTTCTTCCTCCCCAGCAGGTCAG
The DNA here is from genome assembly GCF_040958095.1 of Procambarus clarkii. Lineage (NCBI taxonomy): Eukaryota > Metazoa > Arthropoda > Malacostraca > Decapoda > Cambaridae > Procambarus > Procambarus clarkii. Next base: position 3,094,068 of record NC_091184.1, on the reverse strand, counting down.
AAGACATCAATCTCTTCCTCATCTTCCGACTCTGACTCTATCCCTGAATCCCCCTTCTATTTCAGTGGTTAAGTCCTCTGTCCCAAATATGGAAATTCCCTTGGCCCTCAATTCTCTCTTGGATGCTGTCCTTGATGAGGTGCGCTCCCCTGTTTCTGCCCCTCCTCTCCCTGATTGCCTTGACCGCAACTCTCCAATGCTGCTCTGGACCCTGTCAGTCCACCTCTGGTTCATCCTACCACTACCTTGACTCTAGTGTTCTTGACAGATTTACCTGTTCTTGCTAGATTTACCTGTTCTTGCTAGATTTACCTGTTTTTGATAGATTTACCTGTTCTTGATAGATTTACCTGTTCTTTCTAGATTTATCTATGCCCCATAACCCCAATTTCACTGATCCTGATCTTACTTAGTATATTGTTTTAATTTGCCTTTGTTTGACCCGTGTTCTCTATTTCTATTCTCTCTATTTTTGACAATGTTTATTCTTCATTTGAATATTCGTGTATTTTATGCCAACTTCTATGAATTCCAGCTTCGGATATCACAGTTTTCACTGCTTTGTGTCTGTCTCCAGGAGCCGATGCTTGGCACTTGTCCTGGTCACTTCCGTGGTTACGCCATTCTCTTCCCCCCTCCATTTTTTGTTAGGGCCCATAACACTACTGCTCTTTTGATTCGTACTGATATTACCTTCGTCCCCATACTTTTCCAGTTGCACATTGAGTGTTCTGTGGCCCATATCTTTTGAGTAATTGGTATACAGTCTGTTCCATTTATCTCCCCCAAATTTCCCACTTTCTCTTCCTGGTCTTAAACACCTATTGGACTCTTTACCAGAGCCTATGCTCCTGTTGGGTGATTTTACCTGTCGGCATACTCTCTGGGGCAATGTTCTGCACACGGGGCTGCCTTCCCGAAGGGTTCATCCTCTGTTCTTCTCTGTCTCTTCTGAATTCTGGTGAACCCACTTATGTTGACACCTGCTCTTGCACCGTCTCCTGTCTTGATCTTTCTCTCCTGCCCCTGTTCTCTTTATTTAGATTTCACATGGCGGGTTCTTCGTGACCTCCATAACGGTAACCATTTCCCCATCCTTGTCACCTTTTTCTCTTTTCACCCTTCCGTCTCCGTCCCTAGGCGGCAGTTTGCCAAGGCTAACTGGGATCTATTCACCCTAAGATGAGTAAGATGCTACTCTTTTCGACCTCTCCGATCTGCCTCTCCCTCAAGCCTTACTCCTTTTTCATCACACCATATTAGACGCTGCCCTCTGCCCTCTGGGAGCCGGTTGGCCGAGCGGACAGCCCGCTGGACTTGTGATCCTGTGGTCCCGGGTTCGATCCCGGACGCCGGCGAGAAACAATGGGCAGAGTTTCTTTCACCCTATGCCCCTGTTACCTAGCAGTAAAATAAGCACCTGGGTGTTAGTCAGCTGTCACGGGCTACTTCCTGGGGGTGGTGGCCTGGTTGAGGACCGGGCCGCGGGGACACTAAAGCCCTGAAATCATCTCAAGATAACCTCAAGATATTCCTCGCTCTTCCTCCTGAGGCATGTGGAAGTGCGTTCCCTGGTGGACTGCAGGCTGTGTTTCGGCTGTCTGCTGTAAGAGCGCAGCATAGAAGAAAGACAGATGCAGATTGATGGTTGTTTCTTTTCTTTCGTTTCACAAGGCGAGTGCAGTTCGTACGGCTAAATGTGTGAGTTTGAAATCTTTTGTCTCCACCATTACGACTGATATTCCTCTGCCCCAGATCAGGAAGAAAATCTGTAAGATATCAGGTAAGTTTGTTCCAGATATCTCGCCAGTCCTTCACTTCCGTGGTTCTATTGTGGCGGATCCAGTGTCGGTCGCCACCGAACTGGGTTCCCCGTTTTTCGACTCATGGCTCCAGTTCTAGTCTTCCTTATTCGTAAGCACCTTCATGAATCTTTTTCCATAGATTTTCACATGCATCTCCAGCTTCTCTATAATGATCCCTTCTCTCTTTCCAAACTCCAGTCTGCCCTGACTCATTGCAGTTCTATGGTAGCAGGCTCAGATGGCAAAACATCTCATAATGAATGTCATTTCCCTCAATGCACATTTCAGTATATACTGAATCTGTTTAACTGCATCTGCGAGTCGTCATCCGTCCCCAAGGACTGGCTTGAGGTGGTTGTTTTTCCTATTCGGAAACCAGGGTCGCTAGGGACAGCTCCTAAGGACATCTGCCCTATTGCCCTCACGAGTTGCGTCTCGATACTCTTTGAATGTATGTTCAATGTCGGTATGATGTGGTTTTTGGAACACTATTGCCACCTCTCCCATTCTCAATTTGGCTTTCGCAAGTGTCAAAACATGACTGATGTCTTGATGAACTTGGTGGTCTATATTCATACTGCTTTTGCTGCAAAGATCTCTGTTGTTGCTGTTGTCCTTTTTTGACCTGGAAAAGGCATATGACACTACCTGGAGATGGCATACTGTATTCTGTCCCAACTCTGTTACTTTGGCCTTCGTGGTAATCTCCTTCTCTTCCTACAAAGCTTCCTCTCTAATCGTTCCTTTAGAGTGAGGGTTTGTACCATTCTGCCTCTTTTCGGCAATACGAAGGTGTACCCCACGGTAGTGTTCTGAGTACTTGCTCATTTTCCTGGTTGCCCTCAATCATCTTTACTCCCTTTCCTCTGGCATTTTCTCAGCTCTCTGTCAGCGATCTTACCCTTCGATGTCGAGGTGATGAATTGCCTTTCCTCCAACTGCATCTTCAACTTGCGATTGATGCTGTGTCATCCTGGACAATCAATCATGGCATCAAGTTCTCCACAAGTTCTCTTCAAGTTCTCTGACTTTTACTCGGAAGTAGGTCATTCTTTGTCCCCCTTAGTCGCTTTATGGTAATCCCCTTTTGTGCATAGATTCTGCTAAACTTATGGGGTTATTCTTTAACACTCATTTGTCTTGGTCTCCCCATATCTCTTACCTCTGAGTTGAATACTTTAAGGTCCCTAACTTACTTAAGGTAAGTTATACTTCCTGGGGAGCTGATACGAGCACGCTCCTCTCTCGTACTGTCTAAACTCAATTATGGTTGTCGTGCGTACTCATCTGCCTCTCATTTTACTCTTTGCTGTCTTGATGCTCTGCACCATACTGGGTTATTCTTCAGCCCTGGTGCCTTGCGTTCAACTCCTATCCTAAGCCTGTATGTCGAAACAGGCATCCTGTCTCTACAGGATCGCTGTGATCGCTACTGTCTTCGCTACATTGTGCAGTCCCTACAACACCCTCCTCACTTTCACTTATGTCGTACTTTTCCTTGTGCACTTTTCATCACACTCCCGCTCCATTTCCGACTTCACAGATGGGTCAAAGTCTGCAGATGGTGTAGGCTACTCTGTTGTTTTCCCTGACCACACCTATGTGTTGCCTGCCTTCAGAGACTAGCATCTTCATAGAAGAGCTTCATGTTATTTTGTATGCTCTTTGTCAACTGCTTTCTTGCTGTCACTTTTCCTTTGTTGTAGTTAACTCTCACAGTGCCTTTTCATGGCTCTGTAGTCATTTAATCCAGTTCATCCTGTGGTTGTCGAAATTCAACATTGTCTGTTTCTTATCTCCAGCACATTTAAGACAATGGAGTTTTGCTGGGTCCCAAGCCATATTGGTGTCCTTAAATGAGTGTGCAGACTTTGTCACTAAGGAGGCTCTTTGCACTTGCCCCATCTCCCGTAAAGGTGTTCCTTATTCTGTCTTCTATCCAGTTATTCATTCTTCAATCCTTGCCCATTAGCAGGGTTGTTGGTCTTCTGTTACTCATGACAAACTGCGTTCTCCTAAAGGTAGCATGTCCCCTTGACCTTCTTCCTACCACCGTAACTGGCGGTGAGAATTGGCTCTGACGAGATTATGTATTAGCCATACATGTTTAATTCATAGGCACTTAATGGAGCGCCTCCCTGCTCTTTATTGTTCATATTGCATTGTCCCTCTTACGGTCGTACACATCCTTGTCGAATAACCTGACTAACAGGAGGTGCGTATGTCTTGCTTCCCGACAGTCCCTCACTTGTCCCTCGATAGAATCCTTGATGAATCAGATACCTTTGATATTTTATTTTATTTTATTTTATTTATTTATATACAAGAAAGTACGTTACGGCCCTAGACAGGAGTCTCGTGTGATATCACAAATCACCCTCCTGTCCTCAATACCCCAGTGGATGATCGTCTCCAACAGTCGGTCCCGGGTAAATCCTCTTACTGCCACTCCACTGGCAGGCTAACACACCACAGTGTTCTTCCGGGGGGACGACTTCACAACAGCTGCAACGTTCAAGGTATGGAGACTGGCTGCCTCGGGTAGACTGACTCCACTTCCATCACAGTGGTCCCAGGTCGGCTCTGTAAGCAGACACGTCATCAATAACCGGGACACTAATACTTACGGGCTCGGGCACAAACACCTGACGTATCCAGCCCATAGATGGCGCTGTCGTCGGAGCACCACCTCACCAGAGGTCAGGAGCGGCGGTGTTGAGCGCAGAACCAGACTGGAAACTGGTCCTCGAGGCCAGTACACGCTGTCCTCACCAGGTGTCGTCGTCCGTTTGGCGGAGGTTTCGGGAGCTGACCCACAGATGGCGTGGTTGTCACTGCTCCAGGCTCGGACGCTGGATCCGGGTTCGTAACAATTGGGTTAGAGAGAATACATAGCACAGTATTTACAATCTTGTAAAGCCACTAGTACGCGCAGCGTTTCGGACAGGTCCTTAATCTAACAGATTTTAAGTAGGTAAATTCTAGCAGAACTAATAAAATGATAACAGATACATTGCAAGAAAAAAAATGAGATGAGAGAGAATAGTAAGTATATTAAAGCACATTGGTATATTAAAGCTCTGGTTGATTACATTGACAACTTGATTGGTAATTTAAACAAGATTAACAGGCACCGTACAGCAGATTGATAGCACATATAAGAAGACAGTAATGATCACATTGGTAAAGATGTTCGGATTGGGTACATAAAGATAGGGAGATTGGGTAGCAATAGATACAGTGCACTTTTAAAGCAACAAGGTAAAAAAACTATGCAGATGAGATTAGGTACTTTTTAGTTTTGTTTTTTGAATGACGCAAAACTTGGACAGCTTTTCAATTCATTAGGGAGTGAGTTCCATAGACTGGGTCCCTTTATTTGCATAGAGTGTTTACACAAATTAAGTTTGACACTGGGGATATCAAAGAGAGATTTATTTCTGGTGTGGTGATAATGGGTCCTATTACATCTATCCAGGGAGAGTTTCAGAGCAGAATTTGCGTTTAAGAACAGGGTTTTGTAAATGTAATTGACACAAGAAAATTTGTGGAGATTATGTTTAGCATGTTAAGGGAGTTAAACAAGGGGGCTGAGTGTTGTCTGAAAGCAGAATTTGTTATTATTCTGATAGCAGATTTTTGCTTGGGGATATCATTTGCCTTATGTGCTTTTGTTCTCGAATTGGCATTCTTAGTGATATTTACCATTTTTTTTATATTCCACATAGTTAATGGTGCTTCATAACCTTCCCGGCTTGGTGCCCTCTTTAGATAATTACTTACGTACTCTTTCTCATCTACATAAATGAAATTCCAAATGTGTCTCAATTCCTCAAGCCAGTTTTATTTGCTGTTTACACAACCCTCATTTTCTTAAATCAAGAATTGGCAATATCCAGATTGGTAATAAAGTAGATGGCAAATTCCATGAAGTTCTCATTGATAACAAGCTGAATTTCCAGTGCCACATACAAAATATAGCTAAAAAATATTTTAAAATCACTTGGCATTCTTTTCTAAATCAGATATTATGTACATAAATAAAAAAATCAAATGTTTATTCTGGTAAAGTACAAACATACAAGGGGTGATACAAATATTGATGAATTTATAGATACAGCTAGTACATACAATGCCTAAAGCCACTATTACGCAAAGCATTTCGGGCAGGAAAAACACTAAAGACTAAAACTTAATACTAATTGAGATTAAAGTATAAAATGTGTTGAGAAAAAAAAAAGAAAAAAAAAAGGGGAACATGGCACAAAAACAGCAAAAATACAATTTTGTCGACAAACAGCAATGTTTAAAAATAACAGACATGGGTTGACATTAAAGGGGTAAGGTTGGTAACAGCGAGTTAGTTAGGTAGTGCTTAGTTTTTATCTTAAACTGGTTGAGAGAGGTACAGTCTTTAACATGATTGGGATGGTCATTCCACATTCTGGGTCCCTTGATTTGTAGAGCATTTCTAGTTTGATTAAGTCGTACTGTTGGAATATCAAAAAGGTATTTGTTTCTGGTGTGGAGCTCATGGGTTCTGTTACAACCTTCAATGAAGCTTTTAAGGTCAGGATTGGCATTACAGTTCAACATTTTATATATATATATATATATATATATATATATATATATATATATATATATATATATATATATATATATATATATATATATATATATATATAATACACATGAGAGGATGTGCAGTGACTTAATATCTAACATATTCAGAGATTTGAGTAGGGGTACCAAGTGATGTCTGGGGCCAGAGTTGGATATTGTCCTAATAGCAGCTTTGTGTTGAGTAATTAGAGGATGTAAAGGATTTTGGGTAGTAGAACCCCAAGCACAAATACCATAGTTGAGATATGGATAGATGAGGGAGTAATAGAGCGTCACCAGGGCAGGGCGGGGTACATAATATCTGATCTTAGAAAGAATGCCAACAGTTTTTGAAACTTTTTTTTTTATATATTTAGAATGTGTCCCCTGGAAATTCAGCTCGTGGTCAATGAGAACGCCAAGGAATTTGCCATCTATTTTGTTACAAATTTTGGTATTATTTATCCTGAGATTTATTTGATTTGAGGATTTATTGCCAAACAAAATATAGAAAGTTTTGTCAATGTTGAGGGTGAGTTTGTTGGCAGTTAGTCAAAGATGGACTTTATTTAGAACAGTATTCACTCTGACATTTAGAGCAAGGGGGTCAGGACTGGAGTAAATGAAAGTTGTGTCGTCAGCAAATAGAATTCGTTTGAGGTGTTGGGAGGCATTTGGAAGGTCATTAATGTAGATGAGAAAGAGGAGGGGGCCACGTATGCTGCCCTGAGGAACACCAATGTTGATGGGTAGGGTGGGAGAAATTGAATTATTAAGAAAAACATACAGGAGTCTGTCAGTAAGGTAAGATTTGAGGTATTGCAGGGAGTGACCTCTGACTCCATAATGATGTATTTTACGAAGAAGGTTTTGGTGGTTGACAGTGTCAAAAGCCTTATGCAGGTTCACAAATAACCCACCAGAGAACTCATTTTTATCAAGAGCTGCATGTATCAAGTTAATCATACTAATAATTGCATCGTTAGTACTTTCTTTGGGACTGAAGCCTTATTGTCAAGAGCTAAGTATATTGTGTTTGGCTAGATAAGAGTAAAGCTACTTGTAGATTAGTTTTTCAACAAAATTTGACAAGTTTGGCAGGATTGATATAGGTCTGTAGTTGTTAATATCAGTGAGATCACCACATTTGTGGACAGGGGTTACTCTCGCTTTTTTTAGAATATCTGGAAAGGTTTGGAGTTCAAGTGACTTGTTGAAGAGCAATGCAATAGCAGGAGCTAAAGATCTGGAGGCTTTTTTGTAAATTAAAGTTGGTATCTCCTCAAGGGCACTAGATTTGGTTTTAAGGGAAAGGATTATCTCGTTAACATCAGTGGAATTTGCAGGCGTTAGGTACAGAGTCTGTGGATACTTACTTGTAAGATAGTCCTGAACATTTGTACTGGAAGATGGAATATCATTTGCAAGGGATGACCCAATGGAAGAGAAGAACCTATTGAACTCAATAGCAGTATCAGAGGCTGTAAGCTGACCATCGTTATTGGACAAGAGTTTTGGTTTGTTATTTAAAGTCTTTTTTGATCCCAATATTTGTGAAATTGTGCTCCATGTTTTCTTAATGTTGCCCTTTGTTTGGGTAAATTTGTCTTCGTAGTATTTAATTTTGGCTCTTCTAATTATTTTAGATAGCAATGATGAGCAATTCTTTGAAAAAAATTTGGAGATGATTCCTAACCTATACGTCTTCTCAAGGTCATGTTTTTATTAATAGTTTTAAGTATTCTCTTTGTAAGCCAAGGATTGTTTAGCCTTTTAGTTGTGACTTGTTTCGTTAGCATAGGACAGTGGGTGTTATAAAGGCTGAGAGTTTTTTGAAGAAAAGATTTCACTGCTTGGTTGATGTCCCCTATGTTACCTAATTCGGACTCCCAGTTGACATTAGCATCAGCAGCAGCTATAAAATTGCTTATGGCAGTTTCATTGTGCAGCCTAAAGCTTATCTCCCTTGTCTCTAGAGGTGGTTTGTTAATGTTAGGAGAAATGTGGGGGTAATGGTCTGTAGTGCTATTGATGATTATCCCTGAAGTAAGCGGAGAGGTTATGTTGGTCCAGATGTGATCAAGAGCCGTGGCAGTACTATCAGTGATTCTACTAGGTCTAGTAATTAAGGGTATGAGGAAGCAGGCATTCATACAGTTGAGGAAACTAGCAGCAGGAGGGTCCTCAGGCTCACAGAGATCAATATTAAAGTCCCCTGCGATAATTAGATGGTTTTTGTTCAGTCTGTTATCTGTTTCCCTCACTAATATGATCACTTCAACGTCTGCTCTATTCATAGAATTATTTCTTCGATCTCTCTGTTTAGATTTATTTTCCTTTCTAAAGACAGTTGTGTCTGTTTAAGCAATTTCCGTTATTTTTTCCTTCTGTACAGTCGTCTGCGTGTTCTCTTTCTAGAGTTGTCCTCTTTCTGACCCTCCTCACAGGCATGTGCTCTAAGCAGATCTAGTAGGTTTCAGCTGTCAGTGGAGCTATTCCCTTTGTGAGAGTTTTGTCGCTTAAGATGGTTTCCCAATGAATGTTTCCAAGGTCTATATTTATTTCTTCCCAGTCGATCCTCTTATTGTTGAAATTGAATTGATTGAATAAACCTTCTAGCTTGTTGGTTCTGTTGGACTTACTGCTGTTAATAATGTTAGTTTGCACTTCAATGAGCTTACAGTGTGAGTGTGTAAAATCTGAGATTGTAATGTGTCTGATTAGTCTGGTGAGTAACGGTTGTGGTGTCAGTGTAGCCAAAAGTTTTGCTGTGTTTTAAATTATTTTTAATTATAAACAGTTTGTTAGGGTGTGCTAGAGGTACACTTTACTTCTCATTTGACTTTTACACTAGAATATGAGCTCATTTTGGACATTGTCAAGATGAGTGTTTATTTACCATAACTGTTGTTGTTGTCTACCTTACATGGTACAAGCTGGTGAGATGTGGCGTTCATTTACATAATTGTGTGTTAGACTTGAGACCAAATAGATCTTTTGGATGTAATTTGATTCATTTGTTAAGAGCACGTTGTTACGGCCCTATTGGGACGCAACCGGGTTCTTTTCTGATGGTATTAGTTTTTTGGGTATCCGGCCCCAAGTTAGTAGAGGCTTTCATGGGGTGAGCTCCATAACGCAAGTAAAATCAATGGGAGAGGTACATTAAATACACAAGTATATTTAATTATATATATTCCTTTCCCACCACCATATGTAAATTAAAGTCACAAAAGGGAATTATTACTACACAGTATTTACATCTTCGTCTTCCTCTGAAGACACTGGATACTTGGCGATGCTCACTCTGGGTAGCCTTTCCTGGTTTTCTCTTCTGTCGCCCAGAACCCACAATGAATCTACCTTAGCCACAGGCCAGCCAAATTACAATCCCACTGGGTGCCTCGTCGTGATGGCTTACAACCACAGTCCAGCCTGTAGCTGGCAGGTACTAGTCAGCCTCGCTGTTAGGCCACTCCACGACTAATACTTGGGTTGCGAGCCCTAGGCAGGAGCCTCGTGTGACTCGCTGTTCACTCTCCTTGGTCGGCACCGCAGTGGGTGGTCTCTTCCACCAGCCAGCCCCGGAGACGGCGAATCCCGTCACTGCCACTCCTCAGGCAGGCTATCACACACTCAGCAGAGTTCGTCCGGGGGTGGCTCACAAGTTCTACAAAGCAGACTGGTGAAGAGACCTTGGCTGCCTTGGGTAGACTGATTCAACGTACCTCACAGCCGTCCTAGGTTGACTCTGAAAGCAGACATGTCATCAGTACTGGGGACACTACATGGGAACACTAGGAAACATCACTTACTAGCTTAGACACAAACGTCCACCTATTCGCTCCATAGATGACGTTCACTGTCTAAGAGCCACCTCACCAGAGGACAGCAGTGGCTACATCACGAGCCGATTAGTACAGGCATCCAGCACTTATTGCCGGCAACTCTTGTCATCACTAGATGGCATTGTCCATGTTGTGGGATTTTCGGGAGCGGACTCACAGATAACGTGAACTTCACGGCTTCGTGCTCGGGCGAGGAATTTTGGTTCGTAACACACGTGCCGGGCACACTATACAGTAATGTAAGTTTGCCTCGGGTAATAAATAACAGTGATCATCATTACCCGGTTTCAAAGGGATGGACGGTGTTTCAGGCCATCCTCCAAAGGTTTCACAATGTCAAGAAAACGGTCAATTTAAAGTAGTCTCTCCTACCCTACCAGAGGCTCCAAAACAGAAAATGGGACAGTACATCACTTTCTTGAGTTGCTTTCATTTTCTCATAATTTTTTTGGCCTTGTGTGATGCATATGAGCAAAACGTGATGCTCTTTATCGGAGGACAGGTTAGGTATTTACTCGGAGTAGAGAGAATATTATAGATAATCTTTTTTTATTTCTCTTTGGCAGGAACACCACTTGAATATGGCGTTGCTTGTGTGGGTGTGGCGGCGAAGTGATCTGACCGCAGCGGTGCGACCCATCGTGGCTGTACTGATTTACGTGCTGGATGACTTCGGAAGCACCTTAGTTGAACCTTAGCGTGCATCTTAGCCTGGACACAAGTTCGAACCCTCACTATGGCCTTTGTGGATTTGTTCATTAAATGAATAATGATATTGTGATTTCTGTATCACAAGTGATGTTCTTTTTCTTAAGAATGTTTTCCATGATTTGTATACAGATAAAGGTTTGATTGATAACAGTTGTGTACCTCAACTTGGCTTGATAATAAACAATAAAAGTATATTTGAGTTTAAAAACTTATTATTGCTGTAAAGTTTCATAATTTCTGGAGTACAAGACGACTGGTATTGCCCCTTTTAACCCCTCCGTGGTGCCTCCTTGCCGTGGTGAGGGGCTCATGTACTTAATTGGACATTGTGACCGGTGTAGGTTGCCTTAGCCCCCTCTCCTGCCCCTTTTTGGTTGGTAGACGTGCTGAAGGGCACCACGTAGGGGCCTTATGAGCCATCGGACCACCCGCTGGAGGGGTCGCCTGTGAGGGGCCGCCCTGAGTGGATGGTTGGGTGTCCAGGCTGGTGCGATAAGGGGAATGGGGTCTTAGCACCAATGTGGGAGAATGGACGATGTAGTAGGACTCCCCTGTTGAAAAGGGGGAGCACCGCTGGGGTCAACGCACCCTTCCTACACTGGCCCACGCTCAGTCTCCCTGGCTGCCCTAGTAGATGGTATCTCTTGGTTCCAGGTCCCAAACTTTTGATATTGTTTGCTGCATGGATGACGACACGACTTCTCTTACCCAGGCTCATGGGGTGGGTGACCAGGCCCCTGAGTTGGACCGTCCTGGAAGACCAGGATCTGTAGCCCCCGCTACAGGGCCCGGTTTAAGCCCAGATCGGACTCTTCCTTCCTGCTCCCCTCCCTCCTCTGTGGTTGGGTCGAGCCCCAAGCCTGCTGTGGTGACCGCCTCGTCCCCTTGCATGGCTCCATCTTATTGTGACTACTGCGCCTTTTGACCCATCTCTCTCTAAAGGTTCTCATCGCCGTCCCCGCCACGGCTACTCTCTCTTATGCTCCCTTCCCATACTAATTCGTACCATGCTTTGTTTGGTCCTACGTGGACTAGTTACTTTGACCTCCATCCTTTACATTCAACTCCTGACAATTTTTCCCTTCATAAGCATCTTGTAGATTCCGTAGATGCCTCAGTTACCTTCAACCCCACCCGTCTTGGTACCCGTGTCGTTGCTGCTCCTCAGGATGCAGCCACCCGCTTAGCCGCCTTATCCTGCCTTGGCGAGACCCCTGTTCGGGTCTCAAAGAACGCTCGGGTAAATGCCAGTGTTGGCACTGTTCTCCTCGCACACCATGTTGCGACTGGTGTTAGGAATCTAAAAGACTGAAAAGACCACGAGGATATCAAGCATATCCTCAAGGCCCAGGGTCATTCTGTTCTCCAGGTGGATACGTTTACTCATCCCCCTCATGGTTATCGCCTTATGCCCCTTCGGGTTGTGAAGATTAACTTTGATGGTAGGATCCTTCCACCCTCTGTCATTCTTGCTGGTGCCAGATGCTCTGTTCAGGAGTATATTCCATCTCATCGGCTCTGCAGTAAGTGCTGGAGGTTTGGGCATGGTGCCCTCAAATGCTCTAGTCCTATCTCTCTCTGTCCCATGTGTGGGGGCGAGGGTCACTCTAAGATGGAGTGCACTTCTCCCTAGGTCCGCTGCCTCAATTGCGGTGAGGCCAACGCTACCTTCTCCCGCACGTGTATACGTTACAAATTTAAGGCAGCTGTCCTCATCTTGAAGCTCCGGGACCATTTGTCTTTTCCTGAGGTTCGGCGCTAAGTTCATTGTCTCCCCTCTTTCGCTGGCGTATCCTATGCTTGCGTGGTGCGCTCTTCCTCTCCTCGTCCTTCCCACCTTACTCAGTCTTACAACCGTTTCCAAGCCTTAGACCCGGACACACCCACCACCACCTCCCCTGTTTCCCTCCGTTCTGTCCCAGAGGGTCCCCTCCCCTTCTGGTTCTCTGTCTAGGGTATCCCTTCTTTCTACCCAGTCTGTCATGTCTTCTGTGTCTTCTTTCTCCTCTCCTTCTGGTCTTCCTACACGTCATTCTCCTCCGTCTCTTGGCTCACCACGCCACCTGACAGTGCGGGCCGATGTCCATCGCTCTCCTGATGGTCATGTTGTTTGCTCGTGCTCTTCTCCTTTCGAGATGCTGGAGTCTGTTACCCAGTACATTGCTGCTGGGAAACCAGTCTCTTTGAGTCAGAAGCGGAAACCTGGCTCCGCTCCTTCCTCCTTCCCGGTAGGTAAGAAGGCTTCGCTTTCTTCTCAACCCCCTATCTCTGATTCTTTTGTTCCTTCCCCTCCCGCTTCGGTAGTGGAGCTCCCTGTTCCTACTGTGGGGGCTTGTTTAGCCCCCGGTTCCGTCTCGGATACTGCCCTTGCTGAGGTGTGCTCCCCTCTTTCTGCCCCTCCTCCTCCTCCTCTTCCTTTTCCTCCTCCAGACCCTGTTCGTCCACCTCTGGTCTGTCCTCCCACTTCTTTCCCTCCTTCTTTACTCAGTTTACCCATGCCCCCTAACCCTGACTTCGCTGATCCTGACCCTGTGCTTCTTTCACGTGCTGTATTCCCTTTTCACCTTTGTTTCATCTTTGATCTCTGTTGCAATCCTTTCTCTTTTTGCCAATGTCTATTCTTCCGTGGAACATCCGTGGATAATACACCAATTTCCTTGACCTCCAACTTCTAATTTCACAGTTTTCGCTTCCCTTTGTGTCTGTCTCCAGGAGTTGATGCTTGGTGCTCGTCCTGGTTGCTTCCTTGGCTATTCATTTCTCTCACCCCCCCCCCCCCCCCAGCTGTTGCTGGAGCCCATAACTCTTCTGCTCTCTTGATTCACTCAGATGTTCCCTTCGTCCCCTTACTTTTTTCCTCACCTCTCCTTTGTTCTGCTGCGTGTGTCTTTGTGTGTAAATGGTACGTGGTTTGTTCCATTTATCTCCTCCCCACTGTCCCACTTTCTCTTCCCGATCTTAAACACCTCCTAGACTCCATGCCAGAACCTGTGCTTCTTCTGGGTGATTTCAATTGTCGTCATGCCCTTTGGGGTGATGTGCTGACAAACACCCAGGGTCACCTCCTTGAACCTTTCCTCCTCTCTTCTTCCCTGTCCCTTCTTAATTCTGGTGAGCCCACTCATTTGGACTCTCGGACTTGCTCCCTTTCCTGTCTCGATCTTTCTCTGTGCTCGCCATCCCTTTCCTCAGATTTTGGGTGGTGTGTCCTTGATGACTTCCATGGCAGTGACCATTTTCCTATCCTTGTTAGTTTTTTCTCTTTTCACCCTCCTCTCTCCTTCTCTAGGTGGCGGTTTGCAGAGGCTGACTGGTGCCTCTTTACTCACCATGTTACTATTTCCGACCTCTCCATTCTGCCTCTCCCTCATGACACTGTCTTTGATGCTGCCCTCCACTCTATTCCTCACTCTTCCTCTTGGGGAATGTGGAAGTATGTTCCCTGGTGGAATGTGGACTGTACTTGTGCTGTCCGCTGTAAGCGTGCAGCCTGGAAGAGACTTTTTCTTTTGTTTCGAAAGGCGAGTGCGGTGGCCCGTAGGACCATCTGTTCGACTAAACGTGCTTGCTGGATGTCTTATGTCTCCACCGTTATGTCCAAAACTCCTTTACCACTGGTCTGTAAGCGTATTCGTAAGATTACGAACTTACCCGCGTAAGTTCATTCCCGATGTCTCGCCGGTCCTTCGCCCCCGTGGTGTTCTTGTGGCGGACCCATTGCAGGTCGCGACCGAACTGGGTTCCCACTTTTCATGTTAGTTCTGGTTCTTATCTTCCCCAATCCTTCCTACTTCGTAAGCCTATTCTTGAATCTCGTCCTTTAAATTTCTGTACTCATCTTCGCCTTCCTTATAATGATCCCTTCTCTCTCTCTGAGCTGAGAAGCCCTGTGGTTTTATGGCAGTGGGCTCCGATGGCATTCATTATGAAATGGTTTGCCATCTCTCTCCGTGTACGTCTCAGTATTTACTGAGTCTGCAAAATCGGGTCTGGGAATCATCGTCAGTCCCTGAAGACTGGCTCGATGCTGTTGTCCTCCCTGTTCGGAAACCAGGGTCTCTCGGAGTCATCCCCCAACGACTTCCCTCCTATTGCCATCACGAGTTGTGTCTGCAAGCTCTTTGAACGTATGGTTACCGTTCGTTTGATGTGGTTCTTAGAATACTATCACCATCTCTCCCCTTCTTAATATGGTTTTCGCAAGTGCTGCAGCACAACGAATGTCCTGGTGAACTTGGAGGTCTATATTCGTACTGCTTTTGCTGCGAAGACCTCCGTTGTTGCCATCCTTCTTGACCTGGAAAAGACTGACGACACTACCTGGCGGTATCATATTCTGTCTCAACTTCATTCTTTTGGCCTTCGTGGTCATCTCCCTCTCTTCCTCCAGAGTTTCCTCTCTCGTCGTTCCTTTCGTGTGCAGCTTGATACCACTCTCTCTGCCCCTTTTCGGCAGTATGAGGGTGAACCCCAGGGTAGTGTTATGAGCACTACTCTTTTTCTAGTTGGCCTCAACGGTCTTCTTTCCTTTCTTCCTTCTGGCGTCTTCTCCGCTCTCTATGTTGACGATCTTACCCTTTGTTGTCAGGGTGATGATTCGCCTCTCCTTCAACGGCGGCCTCAACTTGCGATTGATGTCATGTCGTCTTGGGCAACTGATCATGGCTTCAAGTTCTCTGTGTCTAAGACTTGTGCTATGACTTTTACTCGAAAGCATGTCGTTCTTCGTCCCGCTTTGTCACTTTATGGTCATCACTTTGTGTACTCCGCTAAGCTTTGGGGGTTAATCTTTGACACTCATTTGTCTTGGTCAGCCCATATCTCTTACCTCTGAGTTGAATGCTCTAAGGCCCTTAACCTCCTTAAGGTTTTGTCCCATACTTCTTGGGAAGCGGATAGGCGCACACTCCTCTATTTCCACTCCTCTCTCGTTCTGTCTAAACTCGATTATGGTTGCCCTGCATTCTCTTCTGCTTCTCCTTCTACTCTTTGCCGTCTTGATGCTTTGCACCATAATGGGTTGCATCTCAGCTCTGGTGCCTTTCGTTTGACTCCCGCCCTCAGTTTGTATGTTGACATTGGCATCCTCTCTCTCTCCAGGACCGCCGTGATCGCTACTGTCTTTGCTATCTTGAGCGGTCCTTACAACATCCTTCCTCTCTCTTCTGTCGTGCTTTAACTTTTACCCCTCCTGTGGTTCCTGTTGTTCTTCATCGCCTCCCTCTTTTTGTCCGGTTATCTCGCTTACAGGATTCTCTTTCTGTTCATATTTCTAATGTTTCTCCTCGTATTATTCCATCCTTGCCTCCGTGGAGAGTTCCTCTAGCAAAGTTTTGTACGTCCTTGACTCGCATCACTGCAGCTTCTACCCCTCCTACGATTCTGAAACGCCTTTTCCTTGAGCACTTTTCTTTGCACTCCCACTCTATTTCCGTCTTCACCAATGGGTCTAAGTCTGCGGACGGTGTGGACTACTCTGTTGCTTCTCCTGACCGCACTTATATGTGTCGCCTCCCTTGGAAGGCTAGCGTCTTCACAGCAGAACTTTATAAATAATAAATAAATAAATAAATAAATGTTTATTTAGGTAAGGTATATACGTACAAGAGATTTGACAAAGATTGATGGATTTATAGATAGAGCTAGTACATACAATGCCTAAAGCCACTAATTACGCAAAGCGTTTCGGGCATGAAAATCATTAATGACTAAATCTTAATACTAATTGAGTAAAAAGAATAAAATGTGTTGAGAAAAAATAAAAATAGAGATAAAAAAGGGGGGAACAAGACTGACAAAGCAGCACAAATACAATTAGGTCGACAAACAGCATTGTTTAAAAAAACAGACATGGATTGAAAATAGAGGGGGTAAGGTACAGGGTATTTATTAGGTAGTGCTTCGTTTTTATCTTAAACTGGTTGAGAGAGGTACAGTCTTTAACATGGTTGGGAAGGTCATTCCACATGCATAGAGATTAGCATTATGCTAATATCTATGCTCTCCGTCTCTTGCTTTCTCATTGTCATTCCTCCTTTGTGATTGTAGTTGACTCTTGTAGTGCCCTCATGGCTCTAGGGTCCTTTAATCCTGTTCATCCGGTGGTCATCGAGATTCAACATTGGCTGTTTCTTATTTCTAGTAAATTTAAATCAGTAGAGTTTTGCTCGGTTCCCAGCCATATTGTTGTTTCTTTAAATGAGCGTGCAGATGCTGCCGCTAGGGACGCTATCCGTTCTTGTTCCATCTCCCGTAAAGGAATTCCTTATTCCGACTTTTATCCCGTTATTCATTCCTCCATCCTTGCCCGTTGGCAGGGTTGTTGTTCCTCTGTAGTTAGTAACAAGCTGCGCACTCTCAAACGTAGTGTGTCCCCGTGGCCTTCCACCTATCACCGTAATCAGTGGTGGGAAACTGCTGTGGTAAGACTGCAGATTGGCCATACTCGCTTAACTCACGGTCACTTAATGGAGCGCCGCCCTGCTCCTTATTGCGTTGTCCCTCATACAGTTGTGCATATTCTTGATGAGTATCCTGACTTCCAGGACGAGCGTGTGTTTTGCTTTCCGACCGTCCGTCGCGGTCACTTGTCCCTCGATAGAATTCTTGGTGAATCGGATACTTTTGATATCGTTCGCCTTGTGCGTTTCTGTTCTCGTATTGGCATTCTTGGTGATATTTTGCGCCCTTTGATTATTTCGCACTCTGATGGTGCTACATAGCCTTTCCGGTTTGGTGCCTTCTTTTGATAATTACCTTACCTTGCCCCCTTTTAAATACTGTGGTATATGTGTTGTTATTTGTAAGTAGGTATTTAGTAAGTAGGCAGGCAGGCAAGTAGGGGCTTGATGGATGAGTGGACAGCGCTTCGGGTTCGTAGTCCTGAGGTTCCAGGTTCGATTACCAGTGGAGACGGAAATAAATGAGCAGAGTTTCTTTCACCCTGATGCCTCTGTTACCTAGCAGTAATTAGGTACCTGGGAGTTAGACAGCTGCTACGGGTTGCCTCCTAAGGATGTGTAACAAAAAGGAGACCTGGTCGAGGACCGGGCCGCGGGAACGCTAAGCCCGGAAATCATCTCATGATAGGTACTGATATATCAAATCTTTGATCAGTAATGTTTTTGCTTAACACTGTATCAAGCAATGGTAAATTATATATGACTAATTGTGCAGCCCATCCTTCTATTTTGGTAGTACTGATAATAATGAGCAGGACCATAGTATATATACCAACGGACAGCAAAATTAGAAAGTAGAAATTTGAACTATTTAGCTGGACAAACTAGAATTTTTTTATTGTACTTGTGTTGCTTTGACAAACTGAACTAACCCAACCTTCATAGGCCTAATACACAATATCTAAGGCCTAATATAGTACATGTCTGTGTGCTATACTAGGCCTAGGAATATGTAAGTTTGTTTTTTGCTTCATTTAAACTTAAAAGAATTCCTTACTAGTCAGTATACTACTATCTAAAAGCTAAGTAAGTACGAATTCTGACTATTGACGATTTTCACAATAGTTACTATGTAAACAGGAGGATGGGTCGAGTGTTGACTAGTTGTTTAACAAACTTCCTGGAGTAGTAGTAGTAGTAGTAGGAGTAGTAGTAGTAGTAGTAGTAGTAGTAGGAGTAGTAGTAGTAGTACAGTATTCTCAAGAGGCAGAGAAGGAGGGAATTATCAGGGGAAAGTGTCAAGCCATTATGACTATATAGCTCTTGGAAGAGGGAGTCAGGATAAGGATTAGGGATAGGACGGTGGAGAAGGAATGATGCCCAACCACTGGGAAGTGGGGTCAGGATAAGGATTAGAGATGGGATGGGAGGAAGGAATGGTGGCCAACCACTGGGAAGTTGGTCAGGATAAGGATTAGTGATGGGACGGTTGAAGGAATGGTGCCCAACCACTGGGAAATGGTATCAACTTGAACGTTAGATCCCTAGGTAAACACTTCGATGATGTTAGTGCCTTGATTGAAACTATTGACAAAAAATTCTCTGTTATTATACTTATATAAATAAATAAATATAAATATGTTTATTCAGGAAAGGTACATACATACAAGTGATGTTACATTAATGGATCGATATATAGATAGAGCTAGTACATACAATGCCTAAAGCCACTATTACGCAATGCGTTTCGGGCAGGAAAAACATTAATATCTAGAACTTAATACTAATTGAGCATAAAGAATAAAATGTGTTGAGAACAAATACAAATAAAGATAAAAAAAGGGGGAACATGACTGAAAAAGCAGCACAAATACAATAGGTTGACAAACAGTGTTGATTAAAAAAAAAATAACACACATGGGTTGACAATAGAGGGGTAAGGTAGGTTACAGGGAATTTATTAGGTAGTGTTTAGTTTTTATCTTAAACTGGTTGAGAGAGGTACAGTCTTTAACATGGTTGGGAAGGTCATTCCACATTCTGGGTCCCTTGATTTGTAGAGCATTTCTAGTTTGATTAAGTCGTACTCTTGGAATATCAAAACTGTATTTATTTCTGGTGTGGTGCTCATGGGTTCTGTTACAACCTTCAATGAAGCTTTTGAGGACAGGATTGGCATTACAGTTCAGCGTTTTATATATGTATAATACACAAGAGAGAATGTGCAGTGACTTAATATCTAACATATTCAGAGATTTGAGTAAGGGTACCGAGTGATGTCTGGGGCCAGAGTTGGATATTGTCCTAATAGCAGCTTTGTGTTGAGTAATTAGAGGACGTAAATGATTTTGGGTAGTAGAACCCCAAGCACAAATACCATAGTTGAGATATGGATAGATGAGGGAGTAATAGAGAGTAACCAGGGCAGGGCGGGGTACATAATATCTGATCTTAGAAAGAATGCCAACAGTTTTTGAAACTTTTTTTGATATATTTAGAATGTGTCCCTGGAAATTAAGCTTGTGGTCAATGAGAATGCCAAGGAATTTTCCATCTAATTTGTTACAAATTTGGGTATTGTTTATTTTGAGATTTATTTGATTAGAGGATTTATTGCCAAACAGAATATAGAAAGTTTTGTCAATGTTAAGGGTGAGTTTGTTGGCAGTTAGCCACAGATGGACTTTATTTAGCTCAGTATTTACTGTGGCATTTAGAGCAAGGAGGTCAGGACTGGAGTAAATGAAGGTTGTGTCGTCAGCAAATAGAATAGGTTTGCGGTGTTGGGAGGCATTTGGAAGGTCATTAATGAAAATGAGAAAGAGGAGAGGGCCAAGTATGCTGCCCTGAGGAACATCAATGTTGATGGGAAGGGTGGGAGAAATTGAATTGTTCACAGAAACATACTGGAGCCTGTCAGTAAGGTAAGATTTGAGGTATTGTAGGGAGTGTCCTCTGACTCCATAATGACGTAATTTAAGAAGAAGGTTTTGGTGGTCGACAGTGTCAAAAGCCTTATGCAGGTCCACAAATAACCCAACAGGGAACTCATTTTTATTAAGAGCTGCATGAATTAAGTTAATCATACTAATAAGTGCATCGTTAGTGCTTTTTTTTGGGTCTGAAGCCATATTGGCAAGAGCTAAGTATATTGTGCTTGGCTAGATAAGAGTAAAGCTGCTTGTAGATTAGTTTTTCAAAAAATTTTGATAAGTTAGGCAGGATTGAAATAGGTCTGTAGTTGTTAACATCTGTGGGATCACCACATTTGTGGACAGGCGTCACTCCCGCTTTTTTTAGAACATCTGGAAAGGTTTGGAGTTCAAGTGACTTACTGAAACATGGTTGAAAGAGGATACTACTCAACTCTTTAACATGCCTAACTACTCTGCAATTCACAACTGTCGTCAAATTCAGAGAGGTGGTGGTACTGCTCTTTACTACCACCAAGCACTAACATGCTTAAAAGTAATTAGAACTAGAGACTGCTGTGGGGAGTATATCTTTGCCAGCTTCAGAGTCAAGGGTGCCGAGTCTGTCCTGTCTGTGGGTGCAGTCTATAGAATTCCTAACACCGATGTGTCCGAATTCAACTCAAACCTTAGAAATCTAATACTCGATAACAGACTGAACAGAAACCATCTAATTATCGCAGGGGACTTTAATATTGACCTCTGCGAGCCTGAACACCCTACTGCTGTTAGCTTCCTCAACTGTATGAATTCCTGCTTCCTCATACCCTTAATCACTAGACCTACTAGAATCACTGATAGTACTGCCACGACTCTAGATCACATCTGGACAAACATAACCTCTCCGCTTACTTCAGGTATAATCACCGATAGCACTACAGACCATTACCCCACATTTCTCTTAACTAACATTAGCAAACCACCTCTTGAGTCAAGGGAGTTAAGTTTTAGGCTGCACAATGAAACTGCTATATAGACAATTTTATAACTGCTGCTGATAATGTCAACTGGGAGTCCGAGTTAGATAACATAGGGGACATCAACCTAGCAGTGCAATCTTTTCTTCAAAAAACTCTTAGCCTTTATAACACCCACTGTCCTATGGTTTCAAAACAAGTCACAACCAAAAGGCTTAACAATCCCCGGCTTACAAAGGGAATACTTAAATCCATTAATAAAAAACATGACCTTGAGAAGAAGTATAAGTTAGGAATTGTCTCTAAAGAATTCTCAAAGAATTACTCGTTATTGCTATCTAAGATAATTAGACGAGCCAAAACTAAATACTACGAAGATAAATTTACCCATATAAAGAGCAACATTAAAAAAACTTGGGGCACAATTTCACAAATATTGGGATCAAAGAAGATTTTAAATAACAAACCAACACTCCTGTCCAATAACGATGGTCAGCTTTCAGCCTCAGATTCTGCTGAGTTCAATAGGTTCTTCTCTTCCATTGGGTCATCCCTTGCAAATGATATTCCATCTTCCAGTACTGATGTTCAGGACTATCTTATAGGTAAGTATCCACAGTCTCTGTACCTAAAGCCTATTAATTCCACTGACGTCAATGAGATAATCCTTTCCCTTAAAACCAAGTCTAGTGCCCTTGAGGATATACCAACTTTAATTTACAAAAAAAAAAAAACTCCAGAACGTTAGCCCCTGCACTTGCGTTGCTCTTCAACAAGTCACTTGAACTCCAAACCTTTCCAGATATCCTAAAAGAAGCGAGAGTTACCCCTGTACACAAATGTGGTGGTCTCACAGATGTTACCAACTACAGACCTATATCAATCCTGCCTAACTTGTCAAAAATTTTTGAAAAACTAATCTACAAGCAGCTTTACTCTTATCTAGCCAAACACAATATACTTAGCTCTTGCCAATATAGCTTCAGACCCAAAAAAAGCACTAACGATGCACTTATTAGTATGCTTAACTTGATTCATACAGCTCTTGATAAAAATGAGTTCCCTGTTGGGTTGTTTGTGGACCTGCGTAAGGCTTTTGACACTGTCAACCACCAAAACCTTCTTCTTAAATTACATCATTATGGAGTCAGAGGACACTCCCTGCAATACCTCAAATCCTACCCTACTGACAGGCTCCAGTATGTTTCTGTGAATAATTCAATTTCTCCCACCCTGCCCGTCAACATTGGTGTTCCTTTAGGCAGCATACTTGGCCCTCTCCTCTTTTTCATCTACATTAATGACCTTCCAAATGCCTCCCAACACCTCAAACCAATTCTATTTGCTGACGACACAACCTTCATTTATTCCAGTCCTGACCCCCTTGCTCTAAATGCCACAGTAAATACTGAGCTAAATAAAGTCCATCTTTGGCTAACTGCCAACAAACTCACCCTTATCATTGACAAAACATTCTATATTTTGTTTGGCAATAAATCCTCTAATCAAATAAATCTCAGAATAAACAATACCCTAATTTGTAACAAATTAGATGGCAAATTCCTTGGCGTTCTCATTGACCACGAGCTAAATTTCCAGGGGACACATTCTAAACATATACAAAAAAAAGTTTCAAAAACTGTTGGCATTCTTTCTAAGATCAGATATTATGTACCCCGCCCTGCCCTGGTGACTCTCTATTACTCCCTCATCTATCCATATCTCAACTATGGTATTTGTGCTTGGGGCTCTACTACCGAAAATCATTTACGTCCTCTAATTACTCAACACAAAGCTGCTAATAGGACAATATCCAACTCTGGCCCCAGACATCACTCGGTACCCCTACTCAAATCTCTGAATATGTAAGATATTAAGTCACTGCACATTTTCTCATGAGTATTATACATATATAAAACGCTGAACTGTAATGCCAATCCTGACCTCAAAAGTTTCATTGAAGGTTGTAACAGAACCCATGAGCACCACACCAGAAACTAATACAGTTTTGATATTCTAAGAGTACGACTTAATAAATAAATTAAGAGCCCACAGGGTCGGTAAGGGGTCCACTGCCGCCCACAGGGTCGGTAAGGGGTCCACTGCCGCCCACAGGGTCGGTAAGGGGTCCACTGCCACCCACAGGGTCGGTAAGGGGGTCCATTGCTACCCTCAGGGTGTGTCCAGGGTCATTTTTTTCTGTATAGCAGAGGTGGCAATACTGCTTTTCCAATCTCATTTGTTGTTCAATGTAAAATATTTGTTGCTCGACTTGCAACAATTTATATATATATATATATAAATATATATATATATATATATATATATATATATATATATATATATATATATATATATATATATATATATATATATATGTCGTACCTAGTAGCCAGAACGCACTTCTCTGCCTACAATGCAAGGCCCGATTTGCCTAATAAGCCAAGTTTTCATGAATTAATTGTTTTTCGACTACCTAACCTAAACTAACCTAACTTTTTCTGCTACCTAACCTAACCTAACTTATAAAGATAGGTTAGGTTAGGTTAGGTAGGGTTGGTTAGGTTCGGTCATATATCTACCTTAATTTTAACTCCAATAATAAAAAATTGACCTCATACATAATGAAATGGGTAGCTTTATCGTTTCATAAGAAAAAAAATAGAGAAAGTATATTAATTCAGGAAAACTTGGCTTATTAGGCAAATCGGGCCTTGCATAGTAGGCTGAGAAGTGCGTTCTGGCTACTAGGTACGACATATATATATATATATATATATATATATATATATATATATATATATATATATATATATATATATATATATATATATATATATATATATTTGTCGTACCTAGTAGCCAGAACGCACTTCTCAGCCTACTATGCAAAGCTCGATTTGCCTAATAAGCCAAGTTTTCAAGAATTAATATATTTTCTCAATTTTTTTCTTATGAAATGATAAAGCTACCCATTTCATTATGTATAAGGTCAATTTTTTTTATTGGAGTTAAAATTAACGTAGATATATGACCGAACCTAACCAACCCTACCTAACCTATCTTTATAGGTTAGGTTAGGTAGCCAAAAAAGTTAGGTTAGGTTGATGAAAAATAATTAATTCATGAAAACTTGGCTTATTAGGCAAATCGGGCCTTGCATAGTAGGCTGAGAAGTGCGTTCTTGCTACTAGGTATGACATATATATATATATATATATATATATATATATATATATATATATATATATATATATATATATATATATATATATATATATATATATATATATATATATATATATATATATATATATATATATATATATATATATAAAGAGTACCACCTCTAGCTGGAAGAAGGGGGACCCATAGCCTCGGAGGAAACCACGCATAACGCATTAGAGGGAATGTTTAGATCCCCTCCAATACAGTTTCTGTGTGCTTTTCTCCTACCACCCCCTTCCTTGAATATTTTTTGTGCTTTATTATGCATTTGATGGTTACAAGATATACATGGGTTGATACAAAAATAATAATGCAAAAAGGTGCTTAAAGGTTATGGATCTCTTGAAGAACACAACAATGGGAAACATTGATGAATGTCACATACGGGTTCGATCATTGTTGCAAGTCAAACACTTCTTCGAATTCCTCTGAAGTTGGACTAGTGCCCAAGACGCAACAGGCATTTCCCCTCTGAATCGCAACACTGAGGCGCTGGAACAAGAAACTTTTTGCTCTCTGGTCTTTTGTAGCGCTGATCAATTTGTCCCCCAATTCCTTCAGGAACTTCAATGCACATTTTCTCCACGAACCGAGGGTCTCCGAGCCGATCGGACCAAAGCTGTAGCAGTGTGCTAGACCTCTGTATTTAACAATTTTCTGCGATTCCCTGAAAGAAGCAGCACCACCGCTTTCACGTGTGCTGTAGTGGAGGTAGGTACTGGCCAGTGTGGCAGCGCACGTGTAGTCCCATACCACTTGCTTACCATCCTTCCAAGGTAGCAAGGTGACCCCATCAGGGCGCTTCTGAGGGTCGTTAGGTCTGGATAAGTGTGGTTCTCTTTGTGCCGGGCAGCGGGCTGTGGCGAGGCTCCTCTTGATGATGTCGTTGACTTCTTCATGTCTTGCAATTTTACCCTGTGATTTACGACATACCAGACCATGACGACCATATTGGTCTGCCATCGCAGTTCCGCAGATGCACCTATGTTCGGTGAGGATGGGGGCGGCAAGGCGAAGGGCAACTCCAATGCGGAGAGCGTCATGACTGAGGCGAGTTCCCAGGGCTGCATTGGGCACAGCAAATAAAAAATCCCCGGCGTGG
The DNA here is from genome assembly GCF_040958095.1 of Procambarus clarkii. Lineage (NCBI taxonomy): Eukaryota > Metazoa > Arthropoda > Malacostraca > Decapoda > Cambaridae > Procambarus > Procambarus clarkii. The sequence continues at coordinate 3,068,479 of NC_091184.1, read as the reverse complement.
GGTGCTGTTACCGCTAGGAGGCGGGCTTTGTTTTCAGCATCAGCGTTGTCAATCATTGCTGTGACAGTCTTTTCCATTATGGGGCTATCCCAGTGGGCCTGCTTGTGGTCTTTTGGGACTTGTGGTCGGGGTTGAGGGTGTGCAATGGTGTCCCATTGTCTGGCTGCTTCGATGAACGTTTGATCATGAGTTCCCGCTGTCTCTCTCATACGCTCTGGTAGGATCTGCCCTACCAATTCGTTGGCTGCTGTACATGAGGAGAAGAATGCTGGAAGTGCTACCTCAGTTGCCTTTCGCATGCCTATCCCTCCAAATCTCACTGGTAGTGTTGCTTGGTCCCACTGACTGTCATCTAAGTCTAGGTTGAGCGCCTTCCTGAATATTGACCTGAGGAGCTCATCATATTGATTTAGAAGTGGGTTGCCAAAAGTTGGTGCACACCTTAAGAAGTATGTTAGCCTGGGCAGGGTAAGGCACTTTGTGAGAAGGTAGAGGGCATCGTGGGAGTCCAAGTCCCCAATTCTCTCTTCCATCCTCTTTAGGTCTCTAAACTTTTCGTCAAGGACTGCAGCAATGGCATTGTGGCCCAGAGGTGCTCCGAGTAGTGTGCTGTCGGTAGGTTTAACGACTGAGGCTTCTGGTAGAACTGATTTCACTGCTCTAATGATTACTTCACTAGATGCAATAATTTCGCACTTGGAGGGGCTAAGAACGAGACCCATGGACTCCCCCCGTGTCTTCACCAGCTGTAAGTCTTCTAGCAGGGAATCTTGTGTGCCTGCCAGAGTGCCATCATCCAGGAACCAGATGTTGAGCTCGCTGGACAGTCTGGTTGTAATTTCTCGAACCGCTATGCAAAAGAGGAACGGTGCAAGTGGGTCACCCTGTTGAATTCCCTCTGCTGAGGTGACTTCATGTTTGCCAAACAGGAGGGTTGAGTCTTTGCTGTAGCCTGCTGACACAAACGGGAGAATGCTTGGGCAATGTTCCTGGACTGCAGTGAGGATTGCTTCCCTTTTGACCGAGTTGAAAGCGTTTTTAAAATCTAATTTTACTACTGCCTGGTCTTCAGTAAGAGAGCTAATGTAGGCTCGTGCAGCATGAGCCGCTGCTTCACAGCCTTGGGGGACTCCAAACCCCAGCTGGTTGGGTTGCAGCATGGTGGCTGCTTCCGTTCGGATACTTCTGACAGCAGCCCTTGCAACTAGGCGGCGAAGGGTATTACCAACGGCAATGGGTCTGATCCCTCCCCCCTTCTTTTTGAGGGCACATAGGGATGCACCAAAGAAGAATGGTTTGATTTCATCAGGGATTAACCCGGCGAGGCAGTTGTTGACAAACGTTGTGATTTCTGTCAGGAGCGCTTCTACAGCTGGGCCAAGAACAGGGTTCACCATTTCCTTCACATGTTGAGGTCTTACCCCTGTGTAGCCTCCTGAGGAGCCCGGGGGAAATGAAACGATATCTTTATAAACCTCTGACTCCCGGAGGACGAGAGGTTCCTGATTAGGGGCGAGCCTGACCTGTGGGGGAGGTCCACCTACGGCCCTGACGGGGTGTTTTTCTCTCAGTGCTTGGGCTGTGGTTTCATCCCTGGGCAAAATTTTGTCCTCACTTGTGATTAACCTGAGTGCCCCGACTGTATTGCCCTCTTCAATTTTCTTGCTGACTTGGGTACCTAATTTTCTGTTGTCGCTGATTGTCGTACTTGGTCTGCCTCGGCGGTGTTTGGTGTGTTTGGGGAGGCGGACTAGGTTGTCAGCCCTCGGAAAATCCCTAATTGCTTTATTGACGGATGAGGCCAGTGTCTTGCCTCCTCTGTCTGGTACACCTAAGCATGCATTGCCAAAAAGTAACAGATTGTGCCAGGCTTTGATGGTATCAGGTGCAACAAGGTTATTTGACCCTCTGTTGACTTTTGCGATGAGGTCCGTGTATTTCCCTGCAGCAAAAGGGCGAGAGGCCTTTGGGATGTGGGTGAGTGTCCTGGTTGACGTTGCTTTAATTGCCTCTAGCAGGTCGTCTGTTGCAATGTAATCTGTTGCGATTTGTACTGGTGCAACAGGCTCCTGAGTGCTGCCTCCTCCCACGGGAGGCCTCCCTGACCCAGGACAGTCACCATGCTGGCGTATGACTCTGGAGACAGAGTTGATGCTGACGATGTTCCCACAACCACTGCATGTGCCTCTCCTTTGATTGGCTTCGGGAGGGGTGAGCTGGCTGGTAGCGGCTTCTTCTGTCATCCCCTTAGGTAAAGTGAATGTCACCTTGCACTGGAGTATTTGTCTCTCCCTCCTGGCTGGGGGGGACGAGGTTGTCCCCTATACTATGCGACATGTCTGGGCAGATGTCTGGGGTGGGTGGGCTCGTGGAGGTGGTGGGTGGGGGTTGGGAGGCTGCGCGCTGGCCCGGTCTGGGAGGGGGGCCGGGGAGGGAAGGCGCGACCACCTGATCGTGGGAGGTGGGGGCGGGGGAGCGGAAGACACTGCACCACACGGAGGGGGGGGGGGAGACACTACACAGGTGGAGTGGTCGAGCGGGAGACACTGCACTCAGGGGGTGGGGGGAGGCACTACACTCAGGGGGTGGGGGGAGGCACTACACTCAGGGGGTGGGGGGAGGGTTGATGTGGCACGTAACACTTGGATAATTTCCTTTTTGTCACTAAACACTGGTGAATGTGTCCTGGCTCACTGGGTGTGGTGCTCTCAACACGATACTCACAATGGTCCAGTCACCACAGGACTGGACTCAACTTATCTTTTTCAAGCACTTATTGGCACACTGGTGACCCAGTCTCTTGACCCCACCACATGTGTCCTTCCACCCTTTCCTGGTGAGGGAGCCGTAGGGCATGTGGCGTGTGTGGGCGTGGGCTGGCGGTGGGCGTGGGGTAGCGGTGGGCGTAGGGTTGCGTGGGGTGACGGTGGGCGTGGGGTGGCGGTGGGCGTAGGGTTGCGTGGGGTGACGGTGGTCGTGGGGTGGACGATGGTCGTCGGGTCAGCCGCCGGGAGCGGGTAGCTGGGTGGGCTGGCGAGGCCTGTGGGAGGCTAGGGAGAGGGGGGGAGAAGGTATCCCGGTCACACACAATTAGCACAAAGTTTCACAGGTGCATTATGTTTATCACTACAAACTCACCGTTCATCTGAAAAGACGCACACATTCACTTATAAGACTGCTGGAATACAAGCAGGTTTGTGAGCCTCCCCTTCACTCCCCCCCTCCTCCACATGAGGCCTCCTCCCCGCCTGGAGGCTGTTGTTTATGGAGGCACTGAGATAACCCTCACCCAGGCCTGTGTCCTTCCCCTCCATAGCACGCCTCCCACCAGGACAACACACCTTTTACAGTTGATTCTGTTGCACTGCTGGAGAGGTAGGCTTCCTCGACCCACTAAGAGTCTTCAGCAGGTATTAACACAGACATGTGTCGGAAAATCCGACACCATTTAATAATCATACAGATAATAGCTGTATTGTATAAACAAGTAACCCATAGAAAACGTAACTTGTAGTGGAATTACCGTCTAAAGAAAACGGGATATCATCACCACATACTATTATAATTCACCACCTATTATGGTGGGAATTATTCTTAAATACATTAGTCTTTGGACTTTACCATCATAAAAACATCTTATATAAATTAACTTAATTATCAATATTAAAGTAGAGTAAATGTGACCCTTCTATCACTTTCTGAAATGTGGACAATGTAAGCCAGGCGTCAGAGTGAGGAGGAAGGGGCAGCCATTGTTTATATTGAGACCAGAGGCTCACACGGGAGCAAATTCGGCTCCTGTTAAATTTACTTGGACGTAGTGTTATGGAAACCAAAGGTGTACCATTTGTCAACACGCTGTCTACAAATTCAAGTTAAGTGTCTATCCGAAACCCGTTTATCATTCATTTATGGCCATTAATGTCAGGATATAGGGTGACCCGGTTAGATTACGTGGAAGCCTCAAACTAAAGGTAATTAAGCCAGGTCTTCAATGTTCCATGTACTGTATAGTGTTTTCTCTGATATAGCTTGTCATATATAGGATTCTGGCTTCACAGCTAGCGCACTTTTGACAGGTCAAGACGAGGATGGAAGACTTTGTGCACCAGTTACTGGGTGAGGAAGCTACCTCAAAGAGGATAATTTCGTGTCTACACCCTAGTTATACCTGGTGGACTAGCCTGCTGTACTATAAGATAAGGAACCTTTTCAATGTATGTAGTTAATACTGTAGTTTGATTGGCTGCATATATATTAATTTAATAAACCCCCCTAATGTGTAGAGGATCGATTTGTGAGATTGAGATTATTGCAGAAATACAGTCCACTTAACATTATACAAATTGCTATCGAAGTATATAAATTAACGTAAATATAAATTCATATAAATTAAATAAATATAAATCTCACAGGTCGGTTCCCACAACATGAGTCGATTCTTGACATCCTCAGGCACTGTTATCCTTGTTGAATGGGCACAAATGTGGGACCCAACCCCCTGCACGACCGACTGTTACGGCTGCCACACTCTATATTAATTCATATATATATATATATATATATATATATATATATATATATATATATATATATATATATATATATATATAAATATATATATGTCGTACCTAGTAGCCAGAACGCACTTTTTGGCCTACTATGCAAGGCCCGATTTGCCTAATAAGCCAAATTTTCCTGAATTAATATATTTTCTCTAATTTTTTCTTATGAAATGAAAAAGCTACCCATTTCATTATGTATGAGGTCAATTTTTTTTTATTGGAGGTAAAATTAACGTAGATATATGACCGAACCTAACCAACCCTACCTAACCTGACCTAACCTATCTTTATTGGTTAGGTTAGGTTAGGTAGCCAAAAAAGTTAGGTTAGGTTAGGTTAGGTTGATGAAAAACAATTAATTCATGAAAACTCGGCTTATTAGGCAAACCGGGCCTTGCATAGTAGGCTGAGAAGTGCGTTCTGGCTACTAGGTACGACATATATATATATATATGTCGTACCTAGTAGCCAGAACTCACTTCTCAGCCTACTATTCAAGGCCCGATTTTCCTAATAAGCCAAGTTTTCCTGAATTAATATATTTACTATAATTTTTTTCTTATGAAATGATAAAGCAACCCTTTTCTCTATGTATGAGGTCAATTTTTTTTTATTGGAGTTAAAATTAACGTAGATATATGACCGAACCTAACCAACCCTACCTAACCTAACCTAACCTATATTTATAGGTAAGGTTAGGTTAGGTAGCCAAAAAAAGCTAGGTTAGGTTAGGTTAGGTAGGTTAGGTAGACGAAAAAACATTAATTCATGAAAACTTGGCTTATTAGGCAAATCGAGCCTTGAATAGTAGGCTGAGAAGTGCGTTCTGGCTATTAGGTACGACATATATATATATATATATATATATATATATATATATATATATATATATATATATATATATATATATATATATATGTCGTACCTAATAGCCAGAACGCACTTCTCAGCCTACTATGCAAGGCCCGATTTGCCTAATAAGCCAAGTTTTCTTGAATTAATGTTTTTTCGACGACCTAACCTACCTAACCTAACCTAACCTAACTTTTTCGGCTACCTAACCTAACCTAACCTAACCTATAAAGATAGGTTAGGTTAGGTAGGGTTGGTTAGGTTCAGTCATATATCTACGTTAATTTTAACTACAATAAAAAAAAATTGACCTCATACATAATGAAATGGGTAGTTTTATCATTTCAAAAGAAAAAAATTAGAGAAAAAATATTAATTCAGGAAAACTTGGCTTATTAGGCAAATCGGGCCTTGCATAGTAGGCTGAGAAGTGCGTTCTGGCTACTAGGTACGACATATATATATATATATATATATATATATATATATATATATATATATATATATATATATATATATATATATATATGTCGTACCTAGTAGCCAGAACTCACTTCTCAGCCTACTATTCAAGGCCCGATTTGCCTAATAAGCCAAGTTTTCCTGAATTAATATATTTACTATAATTTTTTTCTTATGAAATGATAAAGCAACCCTTTTCTCTATGTATGAGGACAATTTTTTTTTATTGGAGTTAAAATTAACGTAGATATATGACCGAACCTAACCAACCCTACCTAACCTAACCTAACCTATATTTATAGGTAAGGTTAGGTTAGGTAGCCAAAAAAAGCTAGGTTAGGTTAGGTTAGGTAGGTTAGGTAGACGAAAAAACATTAATTCATGAAAACTTGGCTTATTAGGCAAATCGGGCCTTGAATAGTAGGCTGAGAAGTGCGTTCTGGCTATTAGGTACGACATATATATATATATATATATATATATATGTCGTACCTAGTAGCCAGAACTCACTTCTCAGCCTACTATTCAAGGCCCGATTTGGCTAATAAGCCAAGTTTTCCTGAATTAATATATTTACTATAATTTTTTTCTTATGAAATGATAAAGCAACCCTTTTCTCTATGTATGAGGTCAATTTTTTTTTATTGGAGTTAAAATTAACGTAGATATATGACCGAACCTAACCAACCCTACCTAACCTAACCTAACCTATATTTATAGGTTAGGTTAGGTTAGGTAGCCAAAAAAAGCTAGGTTAGGTTAGGTTAGGTAGGTTAGGTAGACGAAAAAACATTAATTCATGAAAACTTGGCTTATTAGGCAAATCGGGCCTTGAATAGTAGGCTGAGAAGTGCGTTCTGGCTATTAGGTACGACATATATATATATATATATATATATATATATATATATATATATATATATATATATATATATATATGTCGTACCTAGTAGCCAGAACGCACTTCTCAGCCTACTATGCAAGGCCCAATTTGCCTAATAAGCCAAGTTTTCATGAATTAATTTTTTTTCGACTACCTAACCTACCTAACCTAACCTAACCTAACCTAACTTTTTCGGCTACCTAACCTAACCTAACCTATAAAGATAGGGTTGGTTAGGTTCGGTCATATATATACGTTAATTTTAACTCCAATTAAAAAAAATTGATGTCATACATAATGAAATGGGTAGCTTTATCATTTCATAAAAAAAAATTAGAGATAATATATTAATTCAGAAAAACTTGGCTTATTAGGCAAATCGGGCCTTGCATAGTAGGCCAAAAAGTGCATTCTGGCTACTAGGTACGACATATATATATATATATATATATATATATATGTATATATATATATATATATATATATATGTCGTACCTAGTAGCCAGAACGCACTTATCAGCCTACAATGCAAGGCCCGATTTGCCTAATAAGCCAAGTTTTCATGAATTAATATGTTTTCTCTAGTTTTTTTCTTACGAAATGATAAAGCTACCCATTTCATTATGTATGAGGTCAATTTTTTTAATGGAGTTAAAATTAACGTAGATATATGACCGAACCTAACCAACCCTACCTAACCTAACCTAACCTATCTTCATAGGTTAGGTTCGGTTAGGTAGCAGAAAAAGTTAGGTTAGGTTAGGTTAGGTAGGTTAGGTAGTCGAAAAAACATTAATTCATGAAAACTTGGCTTATTAGGCAAATCGGGCCTTGAATAGTAGGCTGATAAGTACGTTCTGGCTATTTGGTACGACATATATATATATATATATATATATATATATATATATATATATATATATATATATATATATATATATATATATATATATATATATATATATATGTCCTACCTAGTAGCCAGAACGCACTTCTCAGCCTACTATGCAAGGCCCGATTTGCCTAATAAGCCAAGTTTTCCTGAAATAATATATTTTCTCTATTTTTTTCTTATGAAATGATAAAGGTACCCATTTCATTATGTATGAGGTAAAAAAAATTTATTGGAGTTAAAATTAACGTAGATATATGACCGAACCTAACCAACCCTACCTAACCTAACCTAACCTATCTTTATAGGTTAGGTTCGGTTAGGTAGCCGAAAAAGTTAGGTTAGGTTAGGTTAGGTAGGTTAGGTAGTCGAAAAACCATTAATTCATGAAAACTTGGCTCTATGTATATATATATATATATATATATATATATATATATATATATATATATATATATATATATATATATATATATATATATATATATATATGTCGTACCTAGTAGCCAGAACTCACTTCTCAGCCTACTATGCAAGGCCCGATTTGCCTAATAAGCCTAGTTTTGCTGAATTAATATATTTTCTCTAATTTTTTTCTTCTGAAATGATAAAGCTACCCATTTCATTATGTATGAGGGCAATTTTTTTTTTATTGGAGTTAAAATTAACGTAGATATATGACCGAACCTAACCAACCCTACCTAACCTAACCTAACCTAACCTATCTTTATAGGTTAGGTTAGGTTAGGTAGCCGAAAACGTTAGGTTAGGTTAGGTTAGGTAGGTTAGGAAGTTGAAAAAACATTAATTCATGAAAACTAGGCTTATTACGCAAATCGGGCCTTGCATAGTAGGCTGAGAAGTGAGTTCTGGCTACAAGGTACGACATATATATATATATATATATATATATATATATATATATATATATATATATATATATATAAATATATATATATATATATATATATATATATATATATATATATATATATATATATATATGTCGTACCTAGTAGCCAGAACGCACTTCTCAGCCTACTATGCAAGGCCCGATTTGCCTAATAAGCCAAGTTTTTCTGAATTAATATATTTTCTCTAATTTTTTTCTTATGAAATTATAAAGCTACCCATTTCATTATGTATGAGGTCAATTTTTTTTTATTGGAGTTAAAATAAACGTAGATATATGACCGAATCTAACCAACCCTACCTAACCTAACCTAACCTATCTTTATAGGTTAGGTTCGGTTAGGTAGCTGAAAAAGTTAGGTTAGGTTAGGTTAGGTAGGTTAGGTAGTCGAAAAACAAATAATTCATGAAAACTTGGCTTATTAGGCAAATCGGGCCTTGCATAGTAGGCTGAGAAGTGCGTTCTGGCTACTAGGTACGACATATATATATATATATATATATATATATATATATATATATATATATATATATATATATATATATATATATATATATATATATATATATATATGTGTGTGTGTGTACTCACCTATATGTACTCACCTATATGTGCTTGCAGGATCGAGCATTGACTCTTGGATCCCGCCTTTCTAGCTATCGGTTGTTTACAGCAATGACTCCTGTCCCATTTCCCTATCATACCTAGTTTTAAAAGTATGAATAGTATTTGCTTCCACAACCTGTTCCCCAAGTGCATTCCATTTTTCTACTACTCTCACGCTAAAAGAAAACTTCCTAACATCTCTGTGACTCATCTGAGTTTCCAGTTTCCACCCATGTCCCCTCGTTCTGTTATTATTACGTGTGAACATTTCATCTATTTCCACTTTATCAATTCCCCTGAGTATTTTATATGTCCCTATCATATCTCCTCTCTCCCTTCTTTTCTCTAGTGTCGTTAGGTTCAGTTCCTTCAGCCGCTCTTCATATCCCATCCCTCGTAACTCTGGGACAAGCCTCGTCGCAAACCTCTGAACCTTCTCCAGTTTCTTTATGTGTTTCTTCAGGTGGGGGCTCCATGATGGCGCGGCATACTCTAAGATGGGTCTCACGTAGGCAGTGTAAAGTGCCCTAAAAGCTTCCTCATTTAGGTTTCTGAATGAAGTTCTAATTTTCGCCAGTGTAGAGTACGCTGCTGTCGTTATCCTATTTATATGTGCCTCAGGAGTTAGATTAGGTGTCACATCCACTCCCAGGTCTCTTTCTCGAATCGTTACAGGTAGGCTGTTCCCCTTCATTGTGTACTGTCCCTTTGGTCTCCTGTCACCTGATCCCATTTCCATAACTTTACATTTACTGGTGTTAAACTCCAGTAGCCATTTCCCTGACCATCTCTGCAGCCTGTTTAAGTCCTCTTGGAGGATCCTACAATCCTCGTCTGTCACAACTCTTCTCACTAATTTTGCGTCATCTGTAAACATTGACATGTATGATTCCACTCCTGTAAACATATCATTTACGTAAATTAGAAAGAGGATTGGTCCCAGCACCGATCCTTGAGGTACTCCACTTGTTACTGTTCGTCAGTCCGACTTTTCGCCCCTTACCATTACCCTCTGGCTCCTTCCTGTTAGGTAGTTCTTCACCCATACTAGGGCCTTTCCGCTTACTCCTGCCTGCCTCTCAAGTTTGTATAGCAGTCTCATGTGCGGTACCGTATCAAAGGCCTTTTGGCAGTCAAGAAATATGCAGTCTGCCCAGCCTTCTCTGTCCTGCCTTATCCTTGTTACTTTATCATAGAATTCTAAAAGGTTTGTTAGGCATGATTTCCCTGTCCAGAACCCATGTTGGTGCTTGTTTACAAACCCAATGCTCTCCAGGTGTTCAACAAGTCTTAGCCTAATTATTCTTTCAAGTATTTTGCAGGGGATGCTTGTCAGTGATACGGGTCTGTAGTTAAGTGCCTCCTCCCTATCACCTTTTTTGAAAATCGGTACGACATTTGCCTCCTTCCAGCAACTGGGCAATTCTCCCGACATAAGTGACTCATTAAAGATCATTGCCAGAGGCACGCTGAGAGCCTGCGCTGCCTCTTTAAGTATCCACGGTGATACTTTGTCTGGTCCAACAGCTTTATTTGCATCCAGTGTTGTCAACTGTTTCATTACATCCTCTGCTGTCACCTCTATATCTGATAGTCTTTCATCTTGGGTAATCTCTTCTAACAAAGGGAGCTGCTCAGGCTCGGTTGTGAACACTCCATGGAATTTTGCATTCAGTACCTCGCAGATTTCCTTGTCGCTTTCTGTATATGCCCCTTCTGTTTTCCTCAGTCTTGTCACTTGGTCATTTACCGACATCTTCCTTCTTATATGGCTATGTAGTAATTTTGGTTGCTTTTTCGCTTTGACTGCAATATCATTCTCATAATTTCTTTCCGACACTCGTCTTATGTTAATGTAATCATTCCTAGCTCTGTTACATCTAATCCTGTTGTCCTCTGTCCTTTGTCTTCTGTACTTCCTCCACTCCCTCCTGCTTCTCACCTTTGCTTCCTGACACTGTCTATTAAACCATGGGTTATTATATTCCCTCCTGCTTTTTTCCTTTATTGTTGGAATAAATCTATCTTCAGCCTCCTTGCATTTCAATATGACTTGGTTCATCATACCTTGCACTGTTTTTCCTCTAAGTTCTTCCTCCCACTGCACTTCTCCCAGGTAGTCCCTTATCCTTCTGTAGTCCCCTTTTCTGTAATCAAGTCTCCTTTCCCGGACCTCTTGTCCTTTGGTCACAATTTTAAACTTCATCATGTAGTCAAAGACTAGGACACAATGGTCACTAGCTCCTAGTGGTATTTCATGTTCCAACTGCTCGATGTCTTCTACATTCTGAGTGATAATGAGATCTAATAGGCTGGGCGTATCCCCTCCTCTTTCCCTAGTATCTTCTTCCACATGCTGTGTTAGGAAATTCCTGTCAATAACGTCTACCAGCTTCGCTCCCCAGGTCTCTTCCCCGCCATGGGGATTCCTCGTTTCCCAATCTATCTCTCCGTGATTTAGGTCCCCCATGACCAGCAGCTTCGCTCTCATTCTATGCGCTAAAGTTGCTGCCCCTCTGCAGTTCATCCATACATGTCTTGTTGCTGTCCTCGTACTCCTGCCTGGGCCTTCTACTGTTTGGTGGGGGATTGTAGAGTATCAAGATTACAATCTTCTTCCCATCCACTGTCAGAGTTCCATGTATGAAGCTTGTGATTTCATTGGTACCCGGATTTTCCAGCTCATCAAACTTCCATTTCCGCTTTATTAGTAGTGCCACTCCTCCTCCCTGTCTCTGTGTCCTTTCTTTTCTTATCACCTGGTACCCCTCTGGAAAGATTGCATCCGAGATCATACCATTTATTTTAGTTTCCACTATTGCCACTATGTCTGGGTCTGCCTCACTAACTCTTTCTTTTATCTCTTCTGCTTTATTGGCTACCCCATCAGCATTGGTGTACCAAACCTTGAGACTCTTCTTGGAAACTCTGGTGTCAGAGTTCCCCCTTTCACCAGGGGTCTGGGGGGAACTGGGGGGTGTCTGGGGGGCAAGTGGGGGCTGTGGGGGTGAGTGGGGGGGTGCTAGGGGGGTGCCTGGGAGTGCCTGGTAGGCGAATGGGGTCTGGGCATCTACGGGGGTAGGAAGGGCATAATGGGTCTGAAAGTTAGGGGTCTGAATAGCATAGGGGCTGAGAAATAGAGTGAGACTGAGAGTCAGATAGAGGTTGAGAGGTTGGGGGGGAGAGGGATACTGAGGGCGGAGAGCTGAGATGAGAATGGAGCATGGGTGCTGGGAGTGGAAGAGAGGGTATATTAGTTAGGGGGGAATCGGGGGTAGGTGGGGGTTTTGGGGTAGAAGAGGGGAAGAGGGAGATGGGGGAAGGTGTTAGGGGGTCACAAGGTGAGGGGGTTAAATGTGGGTTGGAGGTGCATAGGAGGGGTGAGGGTTGGGTGGGGTTTGGGGGTGAGTGGAAGAGGGGTGCAGTGGAAGCTGGGATGGAGTAGATGGAATTGAAGTCAATGGGGTAGAAGGGGCAGGGGAGTAGGAAGGGGTATTTGGGGAGGGGGGATGGGAAGGTGGGTTTGGGGAGGGCATGGCTTGACCCACTGGGGTCGCTGACAAGTGTGATGTAGCAGGGGCAGGGGAATCGTTGGGGAGGTGCAAATGTGGAAGGGACAGGGGGGTTTTGGGAGGCTGAGGCAGGGGGGAGGTATAGGAGGGCTGAGTTGGGGAGGATGCGACCTGGGAGGTGACCTGGGAGGTGGCCTGGGAGGTGACCTGGGATGTGACCTGGGAGGTGAGACTACCTGAAAGGCTAGTTCGGTGTCGTTGTTGCCATCTATTTTTGTGGGCTATTTGCTCATCTTTCGTCATAAACCTCTCTATAAACACATTGTAATGGGTTTCACTTCCTCTGAGTAAATGCTTGGTCCTCATTATGTACTCCACTGCCTCCTCATTGGAGAATTGCACCAGAACAGGTCTATTCTTGGTACAATTGTAAGGTCCAACCCGTCGATTTATATCCACCTCGTGTTCTGCCATTCCTGCTCCAATACACCTCAATATCTCGTGCAATTCGTATTTTTCTGTTTCTATTCTCTCTTGTCTTGTTGGTGCCCTAGATTCGAATAATCCATGTATTATAATAGACCGTCTCCTCGGTAATTCATTGTCATGCTGGTAGCCTGTCCCCTGGGGATTCCCCATCCCAACCGTAGTCACTAACCCATCCCCCACTAATCCTCTATCCTTATCCTTAGTGTGTGTGTGTGTGTGCGTGTGTGTCTGTGTGTGTGTGTATAGTATAGTGCCTTTACAATAATATACCAATGTGTATATTTTCATAACCCATTTTATATTATTGAAATATAAATAACTATATTGTGAATGCAAGTCAATGTTTACATGCTAAATCAAAGTTGCCAGATTCAGAGGTAGGGTGTCAAATTTCAGTCTATATAGTGGATAATTGATTTTTCTAAATGAATTTGTTATACATGTATTATACATTTGTTCTACATACATATTGAGATTGTAGAGTAAAAATAACTGCAAACGACTTAAACTAACTTTCAGATGCCAGTACAGTGGCCAGTCCTCATGTACCTAGTAATCCTTGTTTCTTTATTGTGTATTGTTATTATTATTATGTATTATTCTAATCTGCTTTTGTGTCAAAATTTCTTCAATGTACCTGTAAACATTTGTTGACAATTTTACTGTAATTAGTCTACGTAAAATTATCTGTACCTGTAAAGAAAAGCTGTAAAGTACCTGTAAACATTTTTTATAAATTTTACTGTCAATTTATTTAAAATTTTCTGTTAGTTTAAGGACTTGCCCGAAACGCTATGCGTGCTAGTGGCTTTACAAGAATCTAAATTCAACTTCATTTCTATATTCTGTGTTAAGGCCCAATGTACCTTCTGGTATATTACTATAAATAAATAAATAAATGCAGTATTGTCTGTGGTTACAGTGTCTGTTGGGGGTTAATGGGCCAGGCCGGGCTTGCCTGTGGCCCACATCTGGCCAAATATCACCCTTATAGCTGACTAGTTGGTATAACAGCTTTCTTTATTATAAACCCCATACCCATCCCGTGGGCGGTTGTGTAAAGGATTACAGAGGCACATCTGAACCCTCTAGTTCGTTTAGCTAAGCCAATAACAATCTTTTGAAGCTAGTTACAAAATTATTAATGGTATATATACATGTACATGGGAAGAGATTATTTGTTCCTTAATGGAGCCCTGTTGCTTATGCATCGTTAAACGCCTAGAAAGAGATGTTGTTGTCTTGCCTATATACTGTTTTTTTTGGAGCTTACAGTCCCCAAGAGGGCATTTGAAGGCATCTATGCCTTGAAATGCCCTCTTGGGGACTGTAAGCTCCAAAAAAAACAGTATATAGGCAAGACAACAACATCTCTTTCTAGGCGTTTAACGATGCATAAGCAACAGGGCTCCATTAAGGAACATATAATCTCTTCCCACAACCAAACCATCGCCAGAGAAATCCTAGTAAACAACACAGAAATCATTGATAGATACAGCGATAGCAGGCGGCTTGACGTTTGCGAGGCACTACACATCAAGAAGTCAACACCAGCAATCAACAGCCAATTAATGCACAACTATATTCTACCCACCTCAAGACTCCGCTCCAATATAGAAGCATCAAGAAATATGGACCAATAGGCTTTCTACAAACACTTCTATTCAATACCCATTGTTTCGTGTTCTGTCTTGTGTTGATGAAATTAATACCCTATTAATGCCCCCTCTTGTTCTGTCTTGTGTTGATGAAATTAATACCCTATTAATGCCACCTCACCCCATCCACCTCACTCAAATGTAGATATAAAATCGGAGATGCGTAAGTTCTATTCAGTTGTGTATTTGTAAACTAAAGTCTTTGAAAATGTAATAAGTTTTACGAAACGCGCTCGTGTCGCGTCAGACTAGAAATAAAAATGAATTTTGGAGAATTGATTTTTGATTTACCTCCAACAGTGAAAAGAAATGTACGAAAGATTGAGAAAATTCGTTTTAGAATTATTAATCTTACTTTTTCGGTCATATTTAATAATATATGTCTACAGGAAAGACTGCTACCAAAATATACTAATATATATATATATATATATATATATATATATATATATATATATATATATATATATATATATATATATATATATATATATATATTTCTGCGGATTGGAAGAAAACGCTTACAGAGTGGGACTTAATTTATTTTTATAATAATAAATAATAATAATTAATTATTAAAAACAAATAATTAATTAATAATCATAAGTGATTAAGTAATTGATAATCCTTAAATGAAGAAGCCTACTAGCTCATTATAACGAATAAATAGATAATTAAAGTGGATAATTAATTATGGTGGCTAATAATGATTAGTGAATAACCATAAATTATTATACTGAAATAATATTAATGGATAGCCGTTATAATGATGATTATATCAAATACAGTGAAGTGACATCTCTAATTAGTTTTGGGGGTTCACTTTGGGGGTTCCGTAGGAGCACCCCCAATCCCGTGAGGGTCAGCGGCGCAGAACCCCCACCCCCGAAGGGCGAGCGGAAGCTGGCTGCTCTAAGTAGGAACATGACTTCTCGCTACCGTGGCCGTAAGCGTGCCCGTATGCCCGGAGAGTCCATTAAAAAACAATCAGGATCCTGACTGAAAAAGGTACCAATCCGGGTCTACTAGACAGATGCTGCTAACAGACGCAGCTCGCTTGGTGGGCCGACGGAGCTCCATCTTGACGAGTCGTGGAGCAGAGAGGCGAGATGGCCCACCGACTGTGCCCTGAGAGGAATACCTACTGCCGGGTTTGTACTCCGAGCAGGGAGCGCTTTCCGCCATGGCGAATGACTGGTCGATCCCGTGTTTATCTTCGTCGTAGTAGCCCGCCCTCACAGAGACCAGTCCTGGAAGGCTGGCCCCAGGGCAGGTGTGGGAGTGGGCTCACCACATTGTCGCTGTGGTGAGCCCCGCGGGTGTGGAGTGGAGGTGTCGGCTTAGAAGCGTGTTGGTCACCTCCCAGGATACCTCGCACGGTGGGCATGAGAGCCGTACTGGTCCATCATCACAGGTTTTCCTCTTCCTCGGTCTATTGTGGATCTGGAAGTATTAAAGCAGTAAGGGTGGGCAGGAGCTGGTGTGCAGAGGTAACGTGAAAAGCAAAGGCACAGGTGTGTGGGACCCGCATCAAAGCGTACTGCTGGCAACTTAGGCTGTGAGAGTGGGGATAACTGGCTGCGACACCTGTTGCGTAAGGCAGGAATGGGTGGAATTGAATGAAGCCCAGCATAACTAGCCTTGGCAGCTGGACCAGTGCAGTTGCAGCATCTTCAGTTGGACGCCGCTAGATGGCAACTTCAGCAGCTGGGACATCGTTGGCTGGATACCTCCTTCCGGAGCCTCAGCTGCTGGGTCATCGGCTGAAAACTCGTCAGCCGGGACATCCGGAGCTGGGCCAGGCCCCCCGGTGTCATGAACATCTGGCACACCACCAGCTGGCCCAACAGCTGGGCCTCGCCCAGTGGCCGTAACGCTACCAGCTGGGCCCTCAGCTGCTGGATCATCGGCATGTACTACGTCAGCCACCTCCTCAGCAGCTGGGTCTGGCCAAGGCATGCTCAGCTGTAAGACCGTCAGCTGAGCCCGCAGCTGCTGGCTCATCGGCTGGGACCACAACAGCCGGCACGTCAGCAGCTGTGCTTGGCCCCCAGGGGCGTGCTCAGCTTGGAACACCACCAGCTGGGCCATCAGCTGCTGGATCATCGGCTGGGACCACGTCAGCCGGAACGTCAGCAGCTGTGCCTGGCCTCCAGGGGCATGCTCAGCTGGAACACCACCAGCTGGGCCATCAGCTGCTGGATCTAACCCTCTAGTTCGTTTAGCTAAGCAAATAACAATTTTTGACGCTAGTTACAAGATTATTAATGTTATATACATGTATACACTCTCATACATACATGTACATATATATATATATGTATACATATATACATACACATACATATCTAATCACCCACCGAAATACACACATCAATAATCTTTGTGTCACAAGTGATCAACAAGAGGCTCACAGGTACATTGGGATTGAGAGGATACATAGCATAGTAATTACATTCTTGTAAAGCCACTAGTACGCGCAGCGTTTCGGGCAGGTCCTTAATCAAAGAAAATTTTAAGTAGGTATTTACCTGCAAAATTTATAAAAATGATAAAAGTTACATAGCAAGAAAAAAATAAAAGATGAGAGAAAATTGTAGGCATATTAAAGTACATAGGTAGCTCAGATTGATTGCAATGACAGCTTGAATGGTAGTTTAACAAAAATTAATAGGCACAATACAGCATATGGCTAGCACATAAAAAACAGCAATGAACACAATGATAAAGTTGTTTGGATTAAGTACATAAAGATTGGAAGATTGCGTAACACTAGATACAGAGCAAATTTAAAGCTCAGTGTAGGAAACTACGAAGATGAAATTAGGTACTTTTTGTTTTTGTTTTTAAATGAGGCAAAAGTTTGACAGCTTTTCAATTCACTAGGGAGTGAGTTCCATAGACTAGGTCCCTTAATTTGCATAGAGTATTTACACAGATTAAGTTTGAACCTGGGGGATATCAAAGAGATATTTATTTCTGGTGTGGTGATAATGGGTCCTATTACATCTGTCCAGGGAGAGTTTCAGAGCAGGATTTGCATTTAAGAACAGGGTTTTGTAAATGTAATTAACACAAGAGAATGTGTGGAGGGAGTTAATATTTAGCAAGTTAAGAGATTTAAACAAGGGAGCTGAGTGTTGTCTGAAAGCAGAGTTTGTTATTATTCTGATAGCAGATTCTTGCTGGGTGATGATGGGCTTAAGGTGGTTTGCAGTGGTAGACCCCCATGCACAGATACCATAATTAAGATAGGGATAAATTAGTGCATAATATAGTGAGAAGAGAGCAGAGTTAGGAACATAATATCTTATTTTGGAGAGTATACCAACCGTTTTAGAGACTTTCTTAGTTATGTGTTGAATGTGGGTGCTGAAGTTGAGTCTCTTGTCTAGGAATAGTCCAAGAAACTTGCCATCATTTTTATTACTGATGTTAATGTTGTCTATCTGTAGCTGAATTGCATTCGATGATTTGCTTCCATATAAGATGTAGTAGGTCTTTTCTATGTTTAGTGTTAGTTTGTTAGTTGACATCCATAAGTGGACTTTTTTTTAATTCATTATTCACAACATTATTTAGTGTATGTGGGTTGGGGTCTGAATAGATAAGGGTAGTATCATCAGCAAACAATATAGGTTTAAGAATATTAGAGACATTAGGCAGATCGTTTATATATATAAATAGAAGAGGTCCTAAGATACTGCCCTGTGGCACTCCAACGGTAATTGATAGAGTGGAAGAAGTTGTATCATCGATGGTTACATATTGGTGTCTGTCACTAAGATAGGATCGGATGTTGTCAAGGGCAAGGCCTCGGATTCCATAATGCTGGAGTTTAAGTAAGAGGTAGTTGTGATTAACAGTATCAAAGGCTTTTCTTAGGTCAATGAAGAGTCCAATCGGAAACTCATTTTTGTCAAGGGCTGAGTAGATAACGTCAAGGAGATTAATGATTGCATCGTTGGTGCTCTTTTGGGACCGGAAGCCAAACTGGCAGGGGCTGAGTATGTCGAATTTTACGAGGTAGGAATAGAGCTGTTTGTAAATATTTTTTTTCAAATATTTTTGATAGAATGGGTAGATTTGATATTGGTCTATAATTGTTTATGTCTGCCGGATTGCCTCCTTTATGGACTGGCGTTACTCTTGCTTTTTTGAGGATATCAGGGAAGGTGTGACACTCTATAGATTTGTTGAACAGTAGTGCAATGGGTGGGGCAAGGGCATGGGAGGCGCTCTTGTACACAATGGACGGAATTTCACTGGTGTTCCCTGCCTTGGCTTTTAGAGAGTGTATGATGGACACAACATCTGCCGGGCTGATTGGTGAAAGGAGAAGAGAGTTTGGATAGCTGCCTGAGAGATATGTGTTAATATGTGTCTGAGTATGTGGGATTTTACTGGCAAGATTAGCACCAACCGATGAAAAGAAACTATTAAATTTATTTGCCATTCTAAATCAGTTGACGGTATATCCCCATCCTTGTAGAGTTTTATTCAGATTCAGATTCAGATTCAGATGTTTATTCAGGTAAGGTATATACATACAAGTGATGTTACATTAATGGATTGATATATAGATAGATCTAGTACATACAATGCCTAAAGCCACTATTACGCAATGCGTTTCGGGCAAGAAAACATTAATATCTAGAACTTAATACTAATTGAGCATAAAGAATAAAAGATGTTGAGAACAAATACAAATAAAGATAAAAAAAAGGGGGAAACATGACTGAACAAGCAGCACAAATACAATAGGTTGACAAACAGTGTTGATTAAAAAAGAAAAAAAAAAAAAAAGAAAATAACAGACATGGGTTGACAATAGAGGAGTGAGGTAGATTACAGGGAATTTATTAGGTAGTGTTTAGTTTTTATCTTAAACTGGTTGAGAGAGGTACAGTCTTTAACATGGTTGGGAAGGTCATTCCACATTCTGGGCCCCTTGATTTGCAGAGCATTTCTAGTTTGATTAAGACGTACTCTAGGAATATCAAAACTGTATTTATTTCTGGTGTGGTGCTCATGGGTTCTGTTACAACCTACTATGAAGCTTTTAAGATCAGGATTGGCATTATAGTTTAGCGTTTTATATATGTATAATACACATGAGAGAATGTGCAGAGACTTAATATCTAACATATTAAGAGATTTGAGTAGGGGTACCGAGTGATGTCTGGGGCCAGAGTTGGATATTGTTCTAATAGCGGCTTTGTGTTGGGTAATTAGAGGACGTAAGTGATTTTGGGTAGTAGAACCCCAAGCACAAATACCATAGTTGAGATAAGGATAGATAAGGGAGTAATAGAGAGTCACCAGGGCAGGGCGTGGTACATAATATCTGATCTTAGAAAGAATGCCCACAGTTTTTGAAACTTTTTTAGATATATTTAGAATGTGTCCCTGGAAATTCAGCTTGTGGTCAATGAGAATGCCAAGGAATTTGCCATCTAATTTGTTACAAATTTGGGTATTGTTTATTTTGAGATTTATAAGACTAGAGGATTTATTGCCAAACAGAATATAGAAGGTTTTGTCAATGTTAAGGGTGAGTTTGTTGGCAGTTAGCCAAAGATGGACTTTATTTAGCTCAGTATTTACTGTGGCATTTAGAGCAAGAGGGTCAGGACTGGAGTAAATGAAGGTTGTGTCGTCAGCAAATAGAATTGGTTTGAGGTGTTGGGAGGCATTTGGAAGGTCATTAATGTAGATGAGAAAGAGGAGAGGGCCAAGTATGCTGCCCTGAGGAACACCAATGTTGATGGGTAGGGTGGGAGAAATTGTATTATTCACAGAAACATATTGGAGCCTGTCAGTAAGGTAGGACTCGAGGTATTGTAGGGAGTGTCCTCTGACTCCATAATGATGTAATTTAAGAAGAAGGTTATGGTGGTTGACAGTATCAAAAGCTTTACGCAGGTCCACAAATAACCCAACAGGGAACTCCTTTTTATCAAGAGCTGTATGAATCGAGTTAAGCATACTAATAAGTGCATCGTTAGTGCTTTTTTTGGGTCTGAAGCCATATTGGCAAGGGCTAAGTATATTGAGTTTGGCTAGATATGAGTAAAGCTGCTTGTATATAAGTTTTTCAAAAATTTTTGACAAGTTTGGCATGATTGATATAGGTCTGTAGTTGTTAACATCTGTGGGGTCACCACATTTGTGGACAGGCGTTACTCTCGCTTTTTTTAGAATATCTGGAAAGGTTTGGAGTTCAAGTGACTTATTGAAGAGCAAAGCAATAGCAGGGGCTAAAGATCTGGAGGCTTTTTTGTAAATTAAAGTTGGTATCTCCTCAAGGGCACCAGACTTGGTTTTAAGGGAAAGGATTATCTCATTGACGTCAGTGGAGTTAATAGGCTTTAGGTACAGAGACTGTGGATAGTTACCTGTAAGATAGTCCTTAATGTCAGTACTGGAAGATGGAATATCATTTGCAAGGGATGAACCAATGGAAGAGAAGAACCTATTAAACTCAATAGCAGAATCAGAGGCTGAAAGCTGACCATCGTTATTAGACAGGAGAGTCGGTTTGTTATTTAAAGATTTCTTTGATCCCAATATTTGTGAAATTGTGCTCCAAGTTTGTTTAATGTTGCTCTTTATTTGAGTAAATTTAACTTCGTAGTAATTAGTTTTGGCTCGTCTAATTATCTTAGATAGCAATAATGAGTAATTCTTTGAGAATTCTTTGGAGACAATTCCTAACCTATACTTCTTCTCAAGGTCGTGTTTTTTGTTAATGGATTTCAGTATTCCCTTTGTAAGCCAAGGATTGTTAAGCCTTTTGCTTGTGACTTGTTTTGTAAGCCTAGGACAGTGGGTGTTATAAAGGCTAAGAGTTGTTTGTAGAAAAGATTGCACTGCTAGGTTGATGTCCCCTATGTTACCTAACTCGGACTCCCAGTTGACATTATCAGCAGCAGTTATAAAATTGTTTATAGCAGTTTCATTGTGCAGCCTAAAGCTTAACTCCCTTGTTTCTAGAGGTGGTTTGCTAATGTTAGTTAAGAGAAATGTGGGGTAGTGGTCTGTAGTGCTATCGGTGATTATACCTGAAGTAAGCGGAGAGGTTATGTTGGTCCAGATGTGATCTAGAGTCGTGGCAGTGCTATCAGTGATTCTAGTAGGTCTAGTGATTAAGGGTATGAGGAGGCAGGAATTCATACAGTTGAGGAAGCTAACAGCAGTAGGGTGTTCTGGCTCGCAGAGGTCAATATTAAAGTCCCCTGCGATAATTAGGTGGTTTTTGTTCAGTCTGTTATCAAGTATTAGATTTCTAAGGTTTGAGTTGAATCCAGACACATCAGTGTTGGGAATTCTATAGACTGCACCCACAGACAGGACAGACTCGGCACCCTTGACTCTGAAGCTGGCGAAGATATACTCCCCATAGCAGTCTCTAGTTCTAATTTCTTTTAAGCATGTTAGTTCTTGGTGGTAGTAAAGAGCAGTGCCACCACCTCTCTGAAGTTGACGACAGTTGTGAATTGCTGAGTAGTTAGGCATGTTAAAGAGTTGAGTAGTATCCTCTTTCAACCATGTTTCAGTAAGTATAATAAAAGAGAATTTGTTGCCAATAGTTTCAATCAAGGCACTAACATCATCGAAGTGTTTACCTAGGGATCTAACGTTCAAATTGATTACAGAGATATTGTGATTATGAGTTAATACATTGTTTACATCATGTGCTGCAAAATATCTGCAATTTAGATCATTAAAGTGATTATTGTCATAGATAGTGGATAAGAGGTTAAGTTCAGGGTCTATACTTGACTGCATAAAAAAAGCTGATTGTAGAATCAGAAATAAGTAGAAAAAAGCTATAAAATAGGGAAAAATATATACACAATACTGTACAAAACAAACACAAAAGGGGCTTACAGGGGTACAAAGGAGTAAGGGAGTATGGCTAGGCTAGGCAACCTAGGCAATTAATGAGATTAAAGAAAAAACATGTAAACATGGACTATACAAAACACAAGATATGGAAATACAAAACAAAAAATATAAGCAAGACTAAGCAATACAAAAAAAACAAAAAACAAATTGAGCAAAAATGAGGTAGATTGCATACGAGTACTCACAGGTACACTGTAAGTAACAATTTGCAATTAGAGATGCAGGCAAAGCCAGGGGTACAATGGAGTAAGGGAGCATGGCAATTTATTTGGTTATGTGAGTGTTGTTTAGTTCCTAGGATACTAGAAATGGTTTTCCAAGTGCTTTTCATGTTGCCTTTTGCTTCACTGAATCTTTTCACATAATATGCAAGTTTTGCCTTTCTTATGATACTGGTAAGCAATGATGAGTACCTTTTAGCTACTTCCCTTGAAACTAGGCCAATCCTAAGTTTCTTTTCATATTCATGTTTCTTGTTGATTGAGTTGAGAATGCCACTTGTGAGCCATGGATTGTTTAATCTTTTGTCAGTTACTTGCTTTGTAAGTAACTTTGTAAGTAAGTTTGCCTAACCTAACCTAACTTTTTCGGCTACCTAACCTAACCTAACCTAAAAAGATAGGTTAGGTTAGGTTAGGTAGGATTGGTTAGGTTAGGTTAGGAAGGGTTGGTTAGGTTCGGTCATATATCTACGTTAATTTTAACTACAATAAAAAAAAATTGATCTCATACATAATGAAATGGGTAGCTTTATCATTGCATAAGAAAAAAAATAGAGAAAATATATTAATTCAGGAAAACTTGGCTTATTAGGCAAATCGGGCCTTGCATAGTAAGCTGAGAAGTGCGTTCTGGCTACTAGGTACGACATATATATATATATATATATATATATATATATATGTCGTACCTAGTAGCCAGAACGCACTTTTTGGCCTACTATGCAAGGCCCGATTTGTCTAATAAGCCAAGTTTTCCTGAATTAATATATTTTCTCTAATTTTTTTCATATCAAATGATAAAGCTACCCATTTCATTATGTATGAGGGCAATTTTTTTTTATTGGAGTTAAAATTAACGTACATATATGACCGAACCTAACCAACCCTACCTAACCTAACCTAACCTATCTATATAGGTTACGTTAGGTTAGGTAGCCGAAAAAGTTAGGTTAGGTTAGGTTAGGGAGGTTAGGTAGTCGAAAAACAATTAATTCACGAAAACTTGGCTTATTAGGCAAATGGGGCCTTGCATAGTAGGCCGAGAAGTGCGTTCTGGCTACTAGGTACGACATATATATATATATATATATATATATATATATATATATATATATATATATATATATATATAAATTTATATATATATATATATATATATATTTATATATATATATATATATATATATATATATATATATATATATATATATATATATATATATATATGTATATATATATATATATATATATATATATATATATATATTTGTGTGTGTGTGTATATAAATCCCTTTTTTTCATTGATAAGCTTAGGTATACGCAGCATTGTGCTGCTACCCTATTCTATATAATGCTACGATATTCTATATGAAGAATTACAAAGAGTAAATAAAAAAAAACTGGCTATAAGTTTATCTTTTATCCGCACCTCACAGGCTTCATGAAAAAATTAACACGTAATGAATAGTATGACAATGTAGAGTTGAAGACAATAATGTATAACCACGAAGGAAAATTATGAAAGGAAAAAACTTAAGAACTTCCATATTGATGAACATATCAGCCAAAGTATATTATGACGTGTTGATTATTGGTCTCCGAATGCATGATAGAACCGATGAGCTAGCCAAGACTTTTGCTCGTAAAGAGGGAATTGATTCAACCCGTCCTCTTAAAAATAACGTCACTTTTGGCTTGTATGCGCACTATGGCCAAATTTGGACGTAATTTGAAATGAAATCGACTCACAAAAGTGACGTACTGTTCCGTTTTCTGTTTGAGTCGTCCGGCCCTCCTCGGAGAGCTTAGAGGAGGAACTTTCAATTAACGTTTTTCATAACGTTTTGAAACTTTATGAGAATTTCCTGCCCACCTAACCTAGCAGAGGACCCTTGACTTACTGTTGTTGAAAAAAAAATCCCAAATTTATTTTCAATTTTTTTTCATTTTCAAATTACGTCCATATTCGGCCATACGGGCAAACGGCCAAAAGCGACGTTCTTTTTAAGAGGACAGGTTGATTGATTACCAACTTGGACTGCCTTTGAGCAGTCTGAGGGCAGCAATATCCCAGGAACATCAACTAAATTACGGAGACTTGAGGCAAAGTGAAATTCACACCAGTTACTCCATCTATCATCATTCTATTATGCAGGAAGAACCGCACGTCTATGGGTCATCCAATAATGTTAGCAGACTTCTAGATGTTACCACTGCTAGGCTTAGGCTCGGCTACAAATACCTCTGGCAGTTTGTAACATCTGCTGATGTAGATTTGACTAAATGTAAACTGTCAGCAGAACTATTCGCATACTTTGCGGCATTATATAATGGAATGTGAAAAAATTGCGGAATTTAGAGATAACATCATTAATAGTGTCCAAGAATTGTGTAAGTACTTCATTCATAATGATGTGCTGCCCGAAATCTTAGTGAAGTATCCAAAATTTGCTTACTGTAGGTAATGCATGGACCTGACTGTAAAGCTGCCGCCCAGTTGGGTGGGTGTGGAGCACATGACTGTAAAGCTGCCGCCCAGTTGGGTGGGTGTGGAGCACATGACTGTAAAGCTGCCGCCCAGTTGGGTGGGTGTGGAGCACATGACTGTAAAGCTGCCGCCCAGTTGGGTGGGTGTGGAGCACATGACTGTAAAGCTGCCGCCCAGTTGGGTGGGTGTGGAGCACATGACTGTAAAGCTGCCGCCCAGTTGGGTGGGTGTGGAGCACATGACTGTAAAGCTGCCGCCCAGTTGGGTGGGTGTGGAGCAAGACTATAGTAACTGTGTGACTCACTATAGCTGTAAAGTGCCTTGTATAGTGACTGTTGTGAGCCTCTTGTTGATCACTTGTGACACCTCTTTGTGTCACTTGTGACACAAAGATTATTGATGTGTGTATTTGTGTGGGTGATTAGATATGTATGTGTATGTATATGTGTATACGTATATATATATATGTACATGTATATATGAGGGTGTGTACATGTGTATGCAACATTGTTAATTTTGTAACTAGCGTCAAACATTGTTATTTGCTTAGCTAAACGAACTAGAGGGTTCAGTTCCTGAACCAATTATATGCCTCTGTAATCCTTTACACCACCGCACACGGGATGGGTATGGGGTGCATAATAAAGAAAGAAATTGAATTGATTATCACGTAAGTGCTAAGTAATTTCCTGTTTGATTTTTCATTCATGATTATACATTGTTATATGTATATATTTTCAGATTATAATTCGTATTATGCAAATATCTCCGAGTGAAATAGTGTACATCCGTATTTTTAATTTTTAATACAACATACATAATACATTTTTTAAGTATTTATTTATAATAAATAATTTAATTATTTAATTTATAATAATTTAATGATTAATAACATTATATAGTCGATTTAATATTGAACACGTACACATAAGCGAAACGTCCAAAACTAGTGTCCGAAATGGCAAAAAAATTAGTGTTGTCAATGTAAGGAGTATCTTGTATCCCAGTGGGAGAGCTGTTTCCTTCAAAAAGTGTAATCGTGTGGCATTATGTTTAAAGAAACAATTCCAAGTACATTCTTTGATTCAAAAACATGAGAATAAATAAAAGTGTTAATTTTAAATGACTAGCTATAAACAAAAATAAGAGGTTGGAAAAATGATATGTGGAACCAGACCAAAACATTGGAACGCTTAGGTGATGAGAGAGTAAACAACCGCCGCCATTTTAGCAGCACCCGCCGGTGAGGTCCAGCACGAGCATTAAGGGAAAACCTTGACACAAACTGCACCTATCATAAAGAAGAAGCACCACCACTGACCGCCAAGTGCTCACATCAAGTCTAACTCTAAGAAACAACACTCAAGCCTTGACGCTTCTCCCAACATCCGGGGGAGAAAACCTTCACACAAACTTCACCTGTCATAAAGAAGATGAAGACTCACCAGTGTCCACAGTGTCCGAAGGTATTCACCTGTCCTTCACATGTGAAGACTCACATGTTAGTGCATTCAGGTGACAAACCTCATGAATGTTCAGAGTGTGGGAAGAGATTCAGTCATCTTGGACATATGAAGACTCACATGTTAGTGCATTCAAGGGACAAGCCTCACGAGTGTCCAGAATGTGGTAAGAGATTCAGTCGTCCTGGACATATGAAGACTCACATGTTAGTGCATTCAGGTGACAAACCACATGAATGTCCAGAGTGTGGGAAGAGATTCAGTCAACGTGGAAGTATGAAGACTCACATGTTAGTGCATTCAGGTGATAAACCTCACGAGTGTCCAGAATGTGGGAAGAGATTCAGTCTGCTTGGACATATGAAGACTCACAGGATGGTGCATGCGGATCAGAGACCTTTTCAATGTGCCGAGTGTGGCAAAAAATTTAGAGTACGTGGAACTATAATACAGCACATGTTAGTGCATTCAGGTGAGAAACCTCATGCGTGTCCAGAGTGTGGGAAGAGGTTCAGGCAGCGTGGAAATATGAAGACTCACATGATGGTGCATGCGGATCAAAGACCTTTTCAATGTGCCGAGTGTGGCAAAAAATTTAGAGAACGTGGAAATATAATAAGGCACATGTTAGTGCATTCAGGTGACAAACCTCACGATTGTCCAGAGTGTGGGAAGAGATTCAGTCGTCCTGGACATATGAAGAGGCACAAGATGATACATGCAGATAATAGGCTAAACACTTTGAGTGTGAAAGATAATTAAGAGAATGTTGAAGGATAATGAGGCACATAATAGTATATTATCTTACCTTTAATCTAACAGTGTGCTATCACAATGTCAGTTGGATGTTCTTCAGAGGTAATTATATTTTGCTTGAGAAATACACTTCACAATGAAAAGGTAAAGATATGAAGATATTTTATTATATTGTTCTTTTATGAAAGTTAGATGACCAAGCAAGAACTGGAGAAGCTGTCACTAGGAAAACTCAAAATTGCTTTTAAGTACTGTATAGAAATATCTCTTTAATTTAGCAAAGGTAAAACAAAGCTTTAAATGTTTTTCTTCATATATATGTAAATAATGTGCTTCCTTTTTTTGCTTCCTGTGGAAATTTATTTAAAATGTAATATACTGTGTAGCTAAGTTATGGACATTTTTGTTGTAATATTATTTAGCATTGGAGTTGGTGAAGAAGACAATCTGAGACGTACTTAAGGTGACACTATTTGATTGGTAAGGAAATGTATATTAATCGAGGAATCTTCTCAGGAGATTCATATGCAAACTGATGTCCATTTTTTATTTTTTGTTTAGGCCTATTTATGAGTTCTATTCTTGATTATAAATATTTCACCGAAGAGCATATTGAAGGCTGATTGGCATTTATAGCTGTCAGTCAAGTTAATATGAAATTTAAATTTATATTACTCTAAAAATTTATCACTCTAAATTTACCAGAAATTTATTACTCTAGCCTAACTTTATCAGTTATGCTGTAATTGTCTGGGAATAATATTTTACCCGATTTACCTGAGGGCCACTAACCCAAGTGGCCTCGATGAGAACAGGAAGTCGTCGGCTTGTTGAAGGTTCCCTTCCCCCTCCCAGTTTGCCTTCATGATTTTTTCCAGGTATATTTTGAAATTCAGCACAGTTTTGGCAGTTATGGCTTTGGTGGGTCGGCAGTTCCATTGATCAATAACCCTGTGGGTGAAAAAGCCTGATTCAAAGTTATATTAGTCTGAATGGCAATTATATTATCCTGACTGTCAATTTATATAAAAAAAATTATATCAGATATTTATGTTGTGTTGCTTGTGGGTTCTATTACGTCTATCAATGGAGAGTTTCAGATCAGGGTTAGCATTTAGGAACAAGGTTTTGTACTTGTAAATAGCATAAGAGAATGTGTAGAGCGAGTGTATATGTAGCATGTTCAGGGATTTAAACAGAGGTTGGGTGTTGTTTGAAGACAGTTTTATTGTTCTGATAGCAGATTTTTGTTGGGTGATGATGGGTTTGAGGTAGTTTGCAGTGGATGAATGAACCCCATGCATAGATACTGTATGTTGAGATACCACCCCTAATTTACAAAAAAAGCCTCTAGATTTTTAGCTCCAGCCATTGCATTGCTCTACAACAAATTATTTGAACTCTAAACCTTTCCTGATATTTTGAGAAAAAAAGCAAGAGTAACCTTAGTCCATAAAATCAGCAATCTCACTGAAGTCAACAATTATAGACCAATATCAATTCTGCCGATTTTGTCTAAATTATTTTAAAGTTAATTTACACGCAGCCTTACTCCTATTTATACTTAGTTCTTCCCATAATGGCTTCAGGCCCAAAAAAGGACCAATCATGCCCAGTTAGTATGATTAATTTCATTTATGCAGCCCTTGGAAAACTTATTCATTTATTTGTTGACCTACATAAGACGTTTTGACATTGTAAACACATTAACTTTCTTAAATTGCAACATTACGGAGTAAGAGATCACTCCCTCCAATACCTATAATCTTACCTCAGTGACAGGCTCCAGTATGTCTCTGTGAATAATTCCAATTTTCCCACTCTACCCATAAACACTGGTGTCTCACCGGGCAGTAATCTTCACCCTCTCGTCTTTTTCATCTCTCCCTCCCTTTCCAGCCCGTTGCCATCGTGAGGGGGCTTGGTTGGCGGATGCTAGAGTGTGATGCTCCATGGGACAGTGTCCTCTGTCCTTTTGAAGCCTTATGCTCCTGCTGCCTTCTTCACTAATTGTGCTGAATGCTTTTTCCTACTAAGTTTAATTTTTCCTTCCCAATTCTCCTTTTTAATTGCTATTTCCCAGCGACTTTTTGCTATTCTTGATCATTCTTTTAGATGTCGTCTTCTGTTTTGACACTGGGTGTTAGGTGAGGCACAGTCTCTCGCCCATAAAACTGTGGTACCCGAAATTGTTGAGCAAAGGGACACTTTTATTGTCACTCTTTTCCTTCGTTGCTGAGCCAAATCTTGATGGACTGATGGTTCTTAAAGTGGTGATTGCAGGGCATATATCCACGATGCACCCTTAGGGGGGGGGGCACATCCTATTGGGTGTCCTATCCTCTAATTGTGGCGCCATGGTGGGTATGGGGGCTTGTTTGTTGATGAAATGATTACCTGTTCATTTACATGCTGATATCTGACACTTATTTTTAACTTCTCAGATGTGGGGTGGGAGACCAGGGCCCCAAGTCGGACTGTGATGGAAAGCCGGGCTCTGTAGCCCCCTGCTACTTTGGTCCCAGACCAAGCAGCTTCGGACTTTCCCTGCTTGATACCCGCTTGATGGTGTTTTGGGAGTTCTTCTAGTCCCCGAGGCCAGGCTTGACTTAAGAGAGTCTACCAGTCCCGACTATCTCTGCTCCCCTTCTACCTCTGTGGCAGGGTTGAGCCCCAAGCTCCCAATGATGACCACCTCATCACATGGAGTGGCTTCATCTCTCATTGTAACAACTGCGCCTTTTACCCCCCATCTTACTGAGGGTGCTCGGTGCCGTCCTCTCTGCAGTCACACTTGCACAATTCCTTCCGGTTCTAATACCTTCCAAGCTTTGTTTGGTCCTGCTACATGGACTAAGTATTTTAATCTCGGTCATGTTAATTCTACTCGTCCTGATGATTTATTCATCCATAAACACCTAGTTGATACCTGGTTGATGGGGTTCTGGGGGTTATTCTACTCCCCAAGCCCGGCCCGAGGCCAGGTTTGACTTGTGAGAGTTTGGTCCACTAGGCTGTTGCTTGCAGCAGCCCACAGGCCCACATACCCATCGCAGCCCGGTTGGTCCGGCACTCGTTGGAGGAAACTATCTAGTTTCCTCTTGAAGATGTCCACGGTTGTTCCGGCAATATTTCTTATGCTCGCTGGGAGGATGTTGAACAACCATGGACCTCTGATGTTTATATAGTTCTCTCTAATTGTGCCTATGGCACCCCTACTCTTCACTGGTTGTACAGTACTCTGCATTTTCTACCATATTGTTCACTCCAGTATGTTGTTATTTTACTGTGCAGATTTGGGACCTGGCCCTCCAGTATTTTCCCACTTGTATATTATTTGATATTTCTCCCATCGTCTTTCTAGCGAGTACATTCGGAGAGCTTTGAGACGATCCCTATAATTTAGATGCTTTATCTCGCTTATGTATCCCGTATATGTTCTCTGTACTCCCTCTATTTCAGCAATCTCTCCTGCTCTAAATGGGGAAGTGAGTACTGAGCAGTACTCAAGGTGGGACAGCACAAGTGATTTGAAGAGTACAACCATTGTGATGGGATCCCTGGATTTGAAAGTTCTCGTAATCTATCCTATCATTTTCCTGGCTGCCGCAATATTTGCTTGGTTATGCTCCCTAAAATTTAGGTCATCAGACATCATTATTCCCAAATCCTTTATATGTTTCTTTCCTACTATGGGCAAATTAGATTGTGTTTTGTACCCTGTATTAAGTTTAAGGTTCTCAATTTTACTGTATTTTAGTACCTGGAATTTATCGCTGTTAAACATCACGTTATTTTCTGTAGCCCAGTTGAAAACTTTATTAATATCTGCTTGTAGTTTTTCAATATTTTCAGCAGAGGTAATTTTCATGCTGATTTTTGTGTCATCTGCAAAGGATGTTACAAAGCTGTGCCTTGTATTTGAGTCTATATCTGATATGAGAATAAGGAAAAGCAATGGTGCAAGGACTACCTTGAGGTACTGCAGCTTTTAACTGCTCTTGGACTCGATTTTATATGGTTAACTGTTACTCTCTCTGGTCTGTTCGACAGAAAACTGAGTATCCAGCGTCCTACTTTACCAGTTATTCCCATTGACCTCATTTTGTGTGCTATTACTTCATGGTCACATTTATCAAATGCCTTTGCGAATCTGTGTACACGACATCTGAACTCTGTTTTTCTTCTAATGCCTCAGTGATTTTGTCGTAATGGTCAAGTATCTGTGAGAGGCATGATCTTCCTGCTCTAAATCCATGTTGGCCTGGATTGTGGAGGTCATTGGTCTCCATGAAACTAGTGACCTGACTCCTGATCACTCTCTCAAATACAGTAATTTTATTATGTGGGACGTAAGTGCAACTGGTCTATAATTCTTTGCCAATGCTTTGCTACCTCCCTTGTGTGGAGGGGCTATGTCTGCTGCTTTAAGCGCATCTGGTATCTCCTCCGTGTCCAAGCTCTTTCTCCACACTATACTGAGTGCCTGTGCTACTGGCACTTTGAATTTCATTATAAATATTGAATTCATGAGTCTGAACCCGGGGCTGAGTGCATGGGCATATTGTCAATTTCTCTTTCAAAACCTGCCACGCTCGTGTTGATATCAATTATATTTACAGGGGTTTGTATATCACGCATAAAGAAGTTGTCTGGATCTTCCACTTTCATGCTGTGTATCGGGGTGCTAAACATGTCCTCATATTGCTTTTTTAGGATTTCACTAATTTCTTTGTCATCCTCAGTGTATGAACCTTCACTAGTACGAATAGGTCCAATACTGGCAGTGGTTTTTGCTTGTGATTTAGCATATGTGAAGAAATATTTTGGGTATTTCTTTATTTTTTGAATTGCTTTCTGTTTTAGTTGCCTTTCGTCAAGTTGATATGAATGCTTCAGTCTGTTCGATTTCTTCAATCTCCCTGTTTAAATTATTCCTTCTTTGTATGGAAAGTCGTGCCTGCTTCAGCACTTCTGTTAACTTTTTTCTTCTTCTGTAATGTCGTCTGTGTTCTCTTTC
This sequence comes from Procambarus clarkii, assembly GCF_040958095.1. Lineage (NCBI taxonomy): Eukaryota > Metazoa > Arthropoda > Malacostraca > Decapoda > Cambaridae > Procambarus > Procambarus clarkii. Next base: position 3,035,788 of record NC_091184.1, on the reverse strand, counting down.
TACGTTGGACCTTGTGTAGGATTTTTATTACTTAAACATTTTCCCATTGAATGTTGTAAGCTCCTTGTTTATTTTCTCCGAGTCTATCCTTTTATTATTAAAATTTAATTTGTTGAATAGCCCTTCTCGCTTGTTGTTTCTCTTGGGCCTACTACCGTTATTAATGTTAGTTTCCACTTCAATGAGCAATGATATTGTTCGTGAATATGAGGTCCAGCGTGTTCTCATTCCTAGTCGGTTCTGTAATCTGCTGACTGAGCGAGAATTTGTCACAGAATCTCAGTAGTTCTCTGACCTGTGATTGGTTATTTCCAGGTTGATTTCATGCTATAGTATTACTGTTTACTATTCTCCATTGTAAACTGGGTAGATTGAAGTCTCCAAGGAAGATAATATCTGGTACTGGGTTTGCTAGGTTACCAAGGCTATTTTCTATTTTGTGGATCTGCTCAGTGAATTCCTGAACTGTTGCATCTGGCAGTTTGTATATTAGAATAATAATTAGATTTATATTCTCTACCTTGATTCCAAGTACCTCTACCACCTCATTGGTCAAGTTCAGGAGCTCTGTGCATTCCAGCTCCTCTTTAATATACAGACCTACTCCTCCACTTGACCTAATTACTCCTACTCTAGTTGATTTGGTGGATACCTTTGTCACTTTTAACCCCACCCATACTGGTACACGTGTTGTTGCAGCTCCTCGGGAAGCAGCTGTCCACTTAGCCTCGTTGTCCTGCATTGGGGAGACACCGGTTCGAATATAAAAAAATGCCAGGATTGGCACAGTTATTCTCCCATACCATGTAGCGACTGGTGATAAGGAACTTAAAGACTACCATAATAAACATGTCCTTGAGGCCCAAGGCCATTCTATCCTCCATATTAATATGTTACTCGCTCTCCCTCGTGGTCGTCATGGCCAGTCTCTTTGTGTAATGAAAATCACTTTTGATAGGTCCTTTCCGTCTTCCGTAACTCTTGGTGCCAGATGCTGTATTCAGGAGTACATCTGCTCTTCTCGCCTCTTCCCTCTGTGGTGTCACCTTGTCATGGTGAGGGGCTCATGTACACCACCCTGGGACTAGTGAGGGTTGCCTTTGCCCCCTCTCCTGTCCCCTCTTTGTGTGTTGTACATGCAGATAGGCACCACGTAGGGGGCTTGTGAGCCATCGGACTGCCCGCTGGAGGGGTAGCCCTGAGTGGATGGCTGGGTGTCCAGGCTGGGGCAATAGGGGGAGTGGGGTCTTTGCACCAGTGTGGGAGAATGAACTATGCAGTAGGACTCCTTGTTAAAAAGGGGGGGAGGCACCGCTGGGGACGATGCACCCTTCCTGCACTGACCCACGCTCGGCCTCCCTGGCTGCCCTGGTAGGTGGTATCCTTTGGTTCCAGGCCCCAAACTTTTAGAAAGACTGCTGCATGGATAATGAAACGACTTCTCTTTCCCAGGCTCATGGGGGGTGGGTGACCAGGCCCCTGAGTCGGACTGTGCAGGAAGACTGGGCTCTGTAGCCCCCGCTACATTGGGCCCAGACTGGACTACTCCCCCGCTCCCCTTCCTCTTCTGTGGTTGGGTTGAGCCCCAAGCCCCCTGTGGTGACTACCTCGTCCCCTAGTACGACTCCATCTCTCATTGTGACTACTGCACCTTATGACCCCCCTCTCTCTCTCTAGAGGGTTCTCACCACCGTCCCCGCCATGGCTGCTCTCGCATGCTTCCTTCCCATACCAATTCATACCATGCCTTGTTTGATCTTGCTACGTGGACTAAGTACTTTGATCTCCATCATTTAGATTCTACTCCTGACAATTTCTCCCTCCATAGGCACCTTGTTGATTCAGTAGATGCCTCTGTTACTTTTAACCCCACCCATCTCGGTACGCATGTTGTTGCTGCTTCTTCTTGGGATGCAGCTGTCCACTTGGCGCCTTTGTCCTACATTGAGGTGACCCCCCTGTTCGGGTCTCCAAGAATGCTCAGTTAAGTGCCAGTGTTGGCACTGTTCTCCTCCCACACCATGTTACAACCGGTATTAGGAACCTCAAGGACTGCCACGAGGATATTAAACATGTCCTCGAGGCTCAAGACCATTCTGTTCTCCAGGTTTACACGTTCACGACCCCCTCGTGGCCGTCGCCGTCTGTCCCTTCGGCTTGTGAAAATTACCTTTGATGGTTGGACACTTCCGCCCTCTGTTATTCTTGCTGGTGCCAGATGCTCCATTCAGGAGTACATACCCTCTTCTTGGCTTTGTAATAAATGCTGGAAGTTCGGACATGGTGCCCTCAAATGCTCCAGTATTTTCTCTCTCTCTGCCCTATGTGTGGGAACGAAGGTCACTTTAAGTTGGAGTGCACTTCTCCCCAGGCTCGCTGCCTCAAATATGGTGATGCCCACCCTACCTTCTCTCGCGCGTGTATCCATTACAAACATGAGGCAGCTGTCCTCAACTTGAAGCACTGGGAACGTTTGTCTTTTCCTGAGGGGAGGCGCCAAGTTCACCATCCCCCTTCTTCCCTTTTCGCTGGGGTTTCTTACGCTCACGTGTTGCGCTCTTCCTCTCCTTGTCCTTCCCACCTTACTCAGTCTCACAACAGTTTCCAGGCCTTAGACCCAGATACGCCCACTGCCTGCTCCCCTGTTCCTTTACATTCTGTCCCAAAGGGTCCCCCCTCCTGGTTCTCTGTCTGGGATTCCCCTTCTTTCTACCCAGTCTGTCATGTCTCCTGTGTCTTCTTTCTCAACTCCCTTTGATCCTCCTTCCCATCCTTCTCCTCCGTCTCTTAGCTTTTCATGCCGCCTGTCTGTCTGGGCTGATGTCCTTCTCCTAGCGATCATCGTGTTGTTTGCTCTCGTTCTTCTTCTGTTGAGGCGTTTGAGTCTGTTGCCCAGTACGTTGCTGCTGGAACACCTGCCTCTCTGAGTCAGAAGCAAAAGCCTGGCTTATCACCTTCCTCCTCCCCGGCTGGTAAGAAAGCTTCACTTTCATCCTCACCCCCCTACCTCTGACTCTATCGCTCCACCTCTCCCATTTCGGTGGTCGAGCCCCCTGTTCCTGCTTTGGAGATTTCTTTGGCCCCCGCTATGCTCTCAGTTCCTGCCCTTGCTGAGGTGTGCTCCCCGGTTTCTGCCCCTCCTGCTGTCCTTGACAGTCCCTCTCGGTTGCCTCCTCCTCTGGACCCTGCTCATCTGGCTGTGGTCTGTCCTCCCACTCCCTTCCCTCCATCTTTACTCAGTTTACCCATGCCCACTATCCCTGACTACGCTGACCCTGATCCTGATCCTGCACTTCTTTGACATGCTGTGTTCCTTTTTAACCTTTTTTCTTCATTGTTCTCTGTTCCTGTCCCTTCTCTTTTTGTCGATGTCTATTCTTCAATGGAATATTCATGGATATTACGCTAATTTTCATGAATTCCAACTTTTGATTTCACAGTTTTCACTCCTTTGTGTCTGTCTCCAGGAGCCGATGCTTGGTGCTCATCCTGGTCGCTTCCGTGATTATTCCTTTCTCTCCCCCTGCCTCCCCCCCTTCAGATTTTGCTGGGGCCAATAACTTTTTTGCTTTTGATTTGTTCTGATGTTCCCTTCATCCCCTTACTTTTTCCATCACCTCTCCAATGTTCTGTTGCCCGTGTATTTGTGCGTAAATGGTACACAGTTTGTTCCATTTATCTCCCCCCAAATGTGCCGCTTTCTCTTCCCGATCTTAAACACCTAGTGGACTCATTGCCAGAGTCTGTGCTCCTGCTGGGTGATTTCAGTTGTCGACATACCCTCTGGGGTGATGTTCTGACAAACACCCGGGGTCGCCTTCTCGAACCGTTTGTCCTCTCTTCTTCCCTGTCTCTTCTGAATTCTGATGAGCCCACTCATTTGGACTCTTGGACTGCACCCTTTCCTGTCTTGATTTTTTTCTTTGCTTGTCGTCTCTTTACTTGAATTTCACATTTCGGTTTCTTGATGACTTCCATGGCAGTGACCATTTCCCTATCCTTGTTACCTTTTTTCTTTTCACCCTCTCCTCTCCTTCCCTAGGTGGCGGTTTGCCGAGGCTGACTGGCATCAATTTACCCTCTGTGCTACTCTCTCCGACCTCTCCATTTTGCTTCTCCCTCGTGCCCTCCTCCTTTTTCATGACACCGTCTTCGATGCTGCCCTCCACTCTTTTCCTCGCTCTACCTCTCAGGAAACATGGAAGTGCGTTCCCTGGTGGAATGTGGACTGTGCTTGGGCTGTCTGCTATAAGTGTGCAGCCTGGAAGAGACACCGCCGCCGGCAGATGGCTGATTTTTGTCTTTTGTTTTGGAAGGCGAGTTCAGTGGTCCGTAGGACCATCTGTACAGGTAAACGTGAGTGTTGGAGGTTTTATGTTTCCACTATTACGTCCGAAAATACTCTGCCGCAGATCTGGAGGGGTATCCGCAAGATAGTCGGTAAGTTTGCTTCTGAGGTCTCGCCGGTCCTCCACCTCCGTGGTACTCTTGTGGTGGACCCCTTGCACGTTGCGACCAAACTGGGTTCCCACTTTTCGTCTGTTAGCTCTGGTTCTCATCTTCCTTAATCTTTCCTTCTTCGTAAGCCTGTTCTTGAATCTCGTCCTTTAGATTTCTGCACTCATCTCAGCCTTCCCTATAACGATCCCTTCTCTCTGAACTTAAGTCTGCCCGGTCCCTCTGTGGTTCTATGGCAGTGGGTTCCGATGGCATTCATTATGAGATGCTTCACCATCTCCCTCTGTGCATGTCTCGGTATTTACTGAGTCTGTATAATCGGGTCTAAGAGTTGTCTTCAGTACCTGAGGACTGGCTTGATGCCATTGTCCTCCCTGTTATGTTTCCAGGGTCTCTCGGGACATTCCCTAAGGACTTCCACCCTATTGCCCTCATGAGTTGTCTGCAAACTCTTTTGAACGTATGGTTAACGTTTGTCTGATGTGGTTTTTAGAACACTCACCACCTCTCCCCTTCTTAATTTGGTTTTCACAAGTGCCGCAGCACAACATATCCTGGCAAACTTAGAGGTCTATATTTGTACTGCTGTTGCTGCGAAGACCTCTGTTGTTGCCGTCTTCTTTGACCTGGAAAAGGCTTACGACACCACCTGGAGATATCATATTCTGTCACAACTTCATTCATCTTGCCTTCGTGGTAATCTCCCTCTCTTCCTCCAAAGCTTTATCTCTCGTTTCTTTCGAGTTAGGCTTAGTGCCACTCTCTCTGCCCCTTTTAGGCAATATGAGGGTGTACCCCAAGGTAGTGTTCTGAGCACTACTCTTTTTCTAGTTGCCCTTAATGGTCTTTTTTCCTCCCTTCTGGCGTTTTCTTCGCTCTCTATGTCAACGATCTTGCCCTTTGCTGTCGGGATGATGATTCGCCTCTCCTTCAACGGTGGCTTCAACTTGTGATTGATGCCATGTCATCTTGGGCAACTGATCATGGCTTCAAGTTCTCTATGTCTAAGACTTGTGCTATGACTTTTACTCAGAAGCATGTCATTCTTTGTCCCTCTTTTGCTTTATGGTCATCCCCTTGTGTTCAGGGAGTCCACTAAGCTTTTGGGGTTAATCTTTGACACTCGTTTGTCTTGGTCGCCTCATATCTCTTACCTCCGAGTTGAATGCTCCAAGACCCTTACCATCCTTAAGGTTTTGTCCCATACTTCTTGGGGAGCTGATAGCCGCACACTCCTCTCTTTACATTCGTCTCTCGTCCTGTCTAAACTCGATTATGGTTGCCCTGCTTACTCGTCTCCTACTCTTCGTCGTCGTGATGCTTTGCACCGTACTGGGTTGCGCCTCAGTTCTGGTGCCTTTCGTTCGACTCCCACCCTCAGCTTGTATGTTGATACTGCCTTCCTATCTTTCCAGGATCACCGTGATCGCCACTGTCTTTGATATCTTGCGCGGTCCTTGCAACATCCTTCCTCTCGCCTCTTGTCGTGCTTTGACTTTTACCCCTCCTGTAGTTCCTGTTCTTCATCACCACCATCCTCTTTTTCGTCTTCCCTTTATTTAGATTTCACGTTTCGGGTTCTTCGTGACCTCCATAACAGTGACCATTTCCCCATCCTTGTCACCTTTTTCTTTTTTCACCCTTCTCTCTCCTTCTCTAGGTGGCAGTTTGCCAAGGCTGACTGGAATCTATTCACTCTACATGCTACTCTTTCTGACCTCTCCTATCTGCCTAACCGTCGAGCCCTACTCCTTTTTCATCACACCATATTAGATGCTGCCATCCACTCTATTCCTTGCTCTACCTCCAGGGGCATGCGGAAGTGCGTTCCCAGGTGGAATGCTGGGTGTTTCGACTGTCCTCTGTAAGAGTGCAGCCTGGAAGAAAGACAGATGCAGACAGACAGCTGTTTTCTTTTGTTTTATAAGGTGACTGCGGTCCGTACGGTTAAACTTGAGAGTTGGAAATCTTTTGTCTCTACCATTACGTCTGATATTCCTCTGCCCCAGATCTGGAAGAAAACCTGTAAGATTGCGGGTAAGTTTGTTCCAGATGTCTCACCAGTCCTTCACTTCCATGGTTCTATTGTGGCGGATCCTGTGTCAGTCGCCACCGAACTGTGTTCCCCTCTTTCGACTGGTGGCTCCAGTTCTAGTCTTCCTTCATCTTTCCTTATTCGTAAGCACCTTCATGAATCTTGTCCTATAGATTTTAGCATGCATCTCCAGCTTCTCTATAATGATCTCTCTCTCCAAACACCAGTCTGCCCTGACTCTCTGCGGTTCTATGGCAGCGGGCTCAGAAAGCGAAACATCTCCTAATGAATGTCACCTCTCTCAATGCATGGTTTCAGTATATACTGAATCTGTTTAACCATATCTGGCAGTCATCATTTGTCCCTGAGAACTGGCTTCAGGTGGTGGTTTTTCCTATTCAAAAACCAGGGTCTCCAGGGACAGCTGCTAAGGACATCTGCCCCATTGCCCTCACGAGTTGCGTCTGCAAACTCTTTGAACGTATGTTCAATGTCCTTATGATGTTCTTGGAACACTATCGCCACCTCCTACCTTCTCAATTTGGCTTTTACAAGTGTCATGACTGATGTCTTGGTGAACATGGTCTGTATATGTACTGCTTTTGCTGCAAAGACCTCTGTTGTTGCTGTCCTTTTTTTGACCTGGAAAAGGCATATGACACCACCTGGAGATACCATATTTTGTCCCAACTCCATTCGTGGTAATCTCCTCCTCTTCCTACGAAGTTTCTGCTCTAATTGTTCCTTTAGTGATGGTTTGTACCATTCTGCCTCTTTACGGCAATATGAAGGTGTACCTCACAGTAGTGTTCTGAGCACTTACTAATATTCCTGGTTGCCCTCAGTGGTCTTCTTTACTCCCTTCCCTCTGGAATCTCATCAGCTCTCTGTTGACAATCTTACCCATTGTTGTCAAGGTGATGACTTGCCTTTCCTTCAACGGCGACTTCAACTTGCGATTGATGCCGTGTCATCCTGGGACACCAATCATGGCATCAAGTTCTCTACAACTAAAACTTGTGCGATGACTTTTACTCGGAAGAAGGTCGTTCTTCATCCCCCTTTGTCGCTTTATGGTAATCCCCTTTTGTGCAAAGATTTTGCTAAACTTATGGAGTTAATCTTTGAAACTCGTTTGTTTTGGTCTCTCCATATCTCTAACCTCTGAGTTGGATGCTCTAAGGTCCTTAATTTACTTAAGGTAAGTTATACTTCCTGGGGAGCTGATACGAGCACACTCCACCTTCGTGCTGTCTAAACTCAAGTATGGTTGTCTTGCTTACTCGTCTGCCTCTCCTTCTACTCTATGCTGTCTTGATGCTCTGCACCATAATGGGTTATACCTCAGCTCTGGTGCCTTGCATTTGACTCCTACCCTAAGCCTGTATGATGAAACAGGCATACTGTATCTACAGGATCGCCATGATCGCTACTGTCTTTGCTACATTGCACAGTCCCTACAACACCCTCCTCACTCTCGCTTATGTCATACTTTTCCTTGCACACTTTTCTTCACACTTCCGCTCCATTTCCATCTTCACAGATGGGGTCAAAGTCTGCAGATGGTGTAGCCTACTCTGTTGTTTTTCCTGACCACACCTATGTGTCGCCTGCCTCCAGAGACTAGCATCTCCACAGCAGAACTTTGTGCTATTTTGTATGCTCTTTGTCAACAGCTTTCTTGCTGTCAATTTTCCTTTATTGTTGTAGTTGACTCTCACAGTGCCCTCATGGCTCTGGAGCCCTTTAATCCAGTTCATTCGGTTGTAGTCGAAATTCAACATTGGCTGTTTCTTATCTCCAACAGATTTAGGACAGTGGAATTTTGCCAGTTTCCCAGCCATATTTGTGTCCTTAAATGAGCGTGCGGACTCTGTCACTAAGGAGGCTATCTGCACTTGCCCCATCTCCCTTAAAGGTGTTCCTTATTCTGACTTCTACCCAGTTATTCATTCCTCCATCCTTACCCATTGGCAGGATTGTTGGTCTTCTGTTACTCGTGACAAACTGCATACTCTTGAAGGTAGTGTGTCCCCATGGCCCTCCTCCCATCACCATAATTGGTGGTGAGAAATGGCTCTGATTACGTATTAGCCATAAATGTTTAATTCATAGGCACTTAATGGAGCGCCGCCCAGCTCTTTATTTTCCAAACTGCATTGTCCCTCTTATGGTCGTGCATATCCTTGTTGAATGTCCTGACTTCCAGGAGGCGTGTGTGTCTTGTTTCCTGACTGTCCCTCGTGGTCACTTGTTCCTCCATAGAATCCTTGAGGAATCAGATACCTTTGATATTGTTTGCCTTATGCACTTTTGTTTTCGAATTGGCATCCTTAGTGATATATACCATTTTTTTATATCCCACACAGTTGATGGTGCTTCGTAGCCTTCCGGGCTTGGTGCCCTCTTTTGATAATTACTTGCGTACTCTTTCTCATCTACATTAATGACATTCCGAATACCTCTCAATACCTCAAGCCAGTTTTATTTGCTGTTTACACAACCCTCATTTTCTCCAATCCTAAGAATTGGCATATCCAGATTGGTAATAAAGTAGATGGTAAATTCCATGATGTTCTCATTGATAAAAAGCTGAAATACCAGTGTCACATACAAATTATAGCTAAAAAATATTTTAAAATCACCTGGCATTCTTTTCTAAATCAGATATTATGTACGTCACCCTCTACCTTGGTTAAGCTTCATTGGCCTCTCGTCTGTCCTTATCACAATTTTGGTATCATTGCCTGGGGTTCTCCCTAAATTATCTATGATCTCTAATTACTCAAGACAAATCATCATTTAGAACAATAACAAACTGAAGCCACAGACAGCATTCTGCCCTCCCCCCCTTTCTTAAATCTAAATCATTGAATATTTTAGATATTAAATCTCACTTCACACCCTATCAAGTGCACTATATATATATATATATATATATATATATATATATATATATATATATATATATATATATATATATATATATATATATAAATAATAATAATAATAATAATAATAATAATAATAATAATAATATAATATGAAACACTGAATTGCAATGCTAAGCCTGTTCTTAAATACATGGTAGGGGGCTGTAACAGAATCTTTGAACTCCACACTAGAAACAAATATTTATTTGATATTCCAAGAGTGCGACTTAGCCAAAGTGGAAATATTCCACAAATCAAGAGTCCCAAAATGTAAAATGTTCTTCCCAATAACATCAAAGACTGTCCCTCTCTCAACCAGTTTAAGAGAGAAACTAAGTACTACCTAATAAATGCCATGTAACCTACCTTACCAACTGATTGTCAACCTATGTCTTGCTATTATTAAACAATAATGAATAATGACTGAACTTGTAATACTGCTATATGCCAAGTAAACAAAAAAAGTTACCATGTTTATTTAGTTAAAATTACCATCGGCTGTTCTGTTGCAGTTTTGCTGTTCCGTTCAACATGTAATTATTGTCATTCTTTTTATTTTTTCTACTTTTGTTCAACTTTTGCTTTTCATCTCAATTATTTTTAACAATTAATTTTAAGTGTTTATCCACAGCATGCCTGAAACACTGTGCATATTAGTGGCTTTAGGCATAGTATATTCTTGCTTTATCTAGAAATCCAACATTGTCCTTGTAACCCATTTTCTATGTACGTTTCTCAAAAAAACATTATCATCTTTAGCATTATCATTATGTTAAACAGGGGATAGCTTAGGGAATAGTATAGTGAAAGGACAGAAGAATGGGGAATATAATATGTGATTTTTGAGAATATACCAACAGTTTGAGACTTTGCCTGTGTACTGTATGTGAGTGTTCCAATTTAGTCTCTTGTTTATGTATAGGCCAAGGAACTTCTTCATCTTTTTAATGGTAATGTTGACATTATCTATTTGAAGGTGAATTTCATTTGATAATTTACTTCCAAATACAATGTAATAGGTATTCTCTATATTTAGTTTGTTGGTTGACATCCAACCACATCCAGTTTGTTTCAATTTGTTGTTTACAATATTACTTATTGTGTGATGCATTGGAGTTTGAATAGATGAAGGCAGTATCGCCAGCAAATAGTATTGGTTTAAGGATGTTAGAGACATTTGGTAAATCATTGATGTATATAAGCAATAGGAAAGGTTCTAAGATGCTGCCCTGTGGCACTCCTATGGTTAACAGTAGAGATGTGGGGGGGGGGGGGGGTTATGTCATTAATGGCTACATATTGGTGTCTATCATTAAGATATGATAGAATATAGTTATCAGGAAGGCCTCAGATTCTGTAATGATTAAGTTTAAGTAAAAGGTAGGTATGGCTTACAGTATCAAAGCCTGACTGTCAATTATATTAACCTGAATCTGGCAGTTATATTATCCTAAGACTGGCAATTATAAAACTCATATATATATATATATATATATATATATATATATATATATATATATATATATATATATATATATATATATATATATATATATAATAGCATAAATATGTTAATTACATTATCTTGAATCGGGCAGTTTTATATTTATATGGATCTAGCAATTCGATATATGTATATATGAATCTGGCAATTATATATATATATATAAGTAGCAAGCAATTCTCTATATATAAGTAGCAAGCAATTCTATATATATACAGTACTGTATATGAATCTGGCAATAATATTAGCCTGATTCTGATATTTGTATTATCCTATATCTGGTATTTTATAAACCAAAACTTTGCATTTATATGAGTGACTCCAGAATTTGTATTATAATGCAGAGTATTTCATCGAAGGCTTAATTACTAATATTTATTTCATTTGTTTACAAACGCCTTAATCTGACAATTTATTAATATAAAAGGATGTCTGCTTTTAAATTAGTGATTTACAAAATTTGATGTAAAGTCCTTAGTTTGAATATTGTTTAATTGATAAGTATATTTATGATCATTATTGGCCTGTATTATGAGGTGTAGGAGTAACCTATATGGTTTTGATTGGTCGTTTAATTTCTTGTCTTGATGGATGTGAATGATGTTTAATTATTATTTATTTAGGCTCTATTATTAGTTCAGATTATTTATAGATAGAATAATGTGCAATAGATTGCTCTTAAAACCTGTTAATTATTATATTATTATTACTTGACAATTGTCTCAACATTCCAATTTACTGTCCTCTTACTATAAGTGTTGTTTTAATTAGCACATAAATGATCTTCACGTAATATGGTTTATTTACCCCCATGACAATGCTTCAGTATTTGTAAAGTTATAATTCCCGGTTATTAAGGTAATTAGAGAAATAACAAACCCTGAATATATGAACGTTAAAAGCATTTTGGTATGTGCAAAATATTCTTGTTTTGCAAGAACACTGGCTTACATCTTATGAATATCAAAACCACTTCAAATTTATTGATAGTTCTTTTTTCACTGCCAGTATTGACATGTCTATTGACTGGTCAGGTCCTGGAAGACCCTATGGTGCTGCTGCTATCCTGGGCATAACAATATGCAATGTAAAGTTGAGGTTGTCAATATTGTATCAGGGCTCACTCCTGCTATACTTGTGTCCTATAGTTATCTGGAGATGATTTCGGGGCTTATCGTCCCCATGGCCCGGTCCTCGACCAGGCCTCTTTTTTTTTTGTTACACAATACCAAGGAAGCAGCCTGTAGCAGCTGTCTATCTCTCAGGTACATATTTAGTGCTAGGTGAACAGACGCATCAGGATGAAAGAAATTCTGCCCATTTGTTTCCGCCTCCACCAAGGATCGAACCCGGAACCTCAGGATTATGAATCTTCATGAATCTCAGGATTATGAATCAGTTTAAGATAAAAACTAAACACTACCTAATAAATTCCCTGTAATCTACCTCACTCCTCTATTGTCAACCCATGTCTGTTATTTTCTTTTTTTTTTCTTTTTTTTAATCAACACTGTTTGTCAACCTATTGTATTTGTGCTGCTTTTTCAGTCATGTTCCCCCTTTTTTTTATCTTTATTTGTATTTGTTCTCAACATCTTTTATTCTTTATGCTCAATTAGTATTAAGTTCAAGATATTAATGTTTTTTCTTGCCCGAAACGCATTGCGTAATAGTGGCTTTAGGCATTGTATGTACTAGCTCTATCTATATATCAATCCATTAATGTAACATCACTTGTATGTATATACCTTACCTGAATAAACATCTGAATCTGAATCTGAATCTGATGCGCTATCCACTCAGTTATCAGGGGCCTGAAAGGTGCTCAGCAGTATTTGATTATGTGTGTGTGTATATGCATGGTTTCCACAAGCAATATCAACTGTGCAGATGAGTATGGAAATATATGATCAGAAATATATCAATTGACTAAATTGTATCATAATGCTGAACTCATGGGTGGTAGGTGATTTTTAACACTGATTTTACCCGCTAAGATGTATACTTAAATCTGTTTAATGAATTCATGGATGCTGAAAATTGACATAATCCTGCTATTAATGATTTATTTACTATTACTATAGCTTTATGTCATGAGATAGGAATGGAAGGTCTCATATTGATCATTTTCTTATTGATGATATAACTGGTCACACCTTTAAGTATAAGGCTGTCAGTGATGACAACCTGTCCTGGTATCATCCTGCCATGGCCACCTCCAATATACCTCACTCACAAGTTGCTGCTGCCAAAGATAACATAAACCTCCCTAGAACACACCTAAACGTAGGAAGGCCACTCTTGCTGACCTGGATAAGTTTAAATGCCTGCTTAACGAATCCTCAAATCACAAGTGATGCAATTGCTGGCAATATTATTCAGTGCAATTTGCATCAGAACAATCTCAAGGACTTTTTCACATCAGTCGTTTCAGTGCTAGATAGTGCAGGGGAAGAGAGTATTTATCTTATAAGCAATTAAAGAAGTAGTATGCCAGGTTGGAATAATCATGTTAGGGAATTTCAAAATAGATCTACCTTTTGGCATAACCTACAGAAAGATGCAGGGGGCTCCAGATCTTTTGGAAAACTCTATGGAAAGTTGCAGGGTGCTCCAGACCATTTGGCATAACCTATGTAAAGAAGCAGGGGGGCCCAGAGACGGTTGGTGGCCCCAGCTCAGGTGCGGCAACAGGGCTCAATATCATCAAGAAAGAGAAAGATAATATTGTGAGATCAAAAGTTGCCGATAATCTTTCAAGGAAAAAGTTTTATAATTTTTTGGGTGAAATTAGAAACAAAAGGTTCATGCAGAGGAGTAACAAAAGTTATAGATGATGTCTCTGGGGCACATTAATATATGAAATGGTTTAAAAGAAAAATCTTTAACATTGTAGAACACTGCGAGGTGCAGGACAGATGAGACTGAAACTGACCTAATTACAGCTATATGTGAAATCTGCCTGGACCCTGCCCCCCCCCCAATGTTAAACACCTGCACACAGTAACCCCTGTAATGACCCTAATGTTAAACACCTGCACACAATAACCCCTGTAATGGCCCTAATGTTAAACACCTGCACACAGTAACCCCTGTAATGACCCTAATGTTAAACACCTGCACACTGTAACCCCTGTAATGGCCCTAATGTTAAACACCTGCACACTGTAACCCCTGTAATGGCCCTAATGTTAAACACCTGCACACTGTAACCCCTGTAATGGCCCTAATGTTAAACACCTGCACACAGTAACCCATGTAATGCTTGAGAAAACTTAGAAAGCTAAACAATAGGAATTATAAAATTTTACATAATTAAGATATAATATAGTAATATATTATATATTACTTTTTTTTCGTATACAAGGGTTATTACATTCTTGGACACCCAATAGCATGCATAGCTTTTTAGGTGAATGTCTATGTGTCTTACAGGCTCTCTCTCCCATGGTACATCACCACCATGTGTCTTACAGGCACACTCTCCCATGGTACATCACCACCATGTGTCTTACAGGCACACTCTCCCATGGTACATCACCACCATGTGTCTTACAGGCACACTCTCCCATGGTACATCACCACCATGTGTCTTACAGGCACACTCTCCCATGGTACATCACCACCATGTGTCTTACAGGCACACTCTCCCATGGTACATCACCACAATGTGTCTTACAGGCACACTCTCCCATGGTACATCACCACCATGTGTCTTACAGGCACACTCTCCCATGGTACATCAACACCATGTGTCTTACAGGCACACTCTCCCATGGTACATCACCACCATGTGTCTTGCAGGCACACTCTCCCATGGTACATCACCACCATATGTCTTACAGGCACACTCTCCCATGGTACAACACCATTTATCTTACAGGCACACTCTCCCATGGTACATCACCACCATGTGTCTTACAGGCACACTCTCCCATGGTACATCACCACCATGGGTCTTACAGGCACACTCTCCCATGGTACATCACCACCAAGTGTCTTACAGGCACACTCTCCCATGGTACATCACCACCATGTGTTGTACAGGCACACTCTCCCATGGTACATCACCACCATGTGTCTTACAGGCACACTCTCCCATGGTACATCACCACCATGTGTCTTACAGGCACACTCCCATGGTACATCACCACCATGTGTCTTACAGGCACACTCTCCCATGGTACATCACCACCATGTGTCTTACAGGCTCTCTCTCCCATGGTACATTACAACCACAATGTCTTACAGGCACACTCTCCCATGGTACATCACCACCATGTGTCTTACAGGCACACTCTCCCATGGTACATCACCACCATGGGTCTTACAGGCACACTCTCCCATGGTACATCACCACCATGTGTCTTACAGGCACACTCTCCCATGGTACATCACCACCATGTGTCTTACAGGCACACTCTCCCATGGTACATCACCACCATGTGTCTTACAGGCACACTCTCCCATGGTACATCACCACCATGTGTCTTACAGGCACACTCTCCCATGGTACATCACCACCATGTGTCTTACAGGCACACTCTCCCATGGTGCATCACCACCATGTGTCTTACAGGCACACTCTCCCATGGTGCATCACCAGCATGTGTTTTGACCTTGTCAAGCACAAGGCGAAGCTTGAAAAAGTTCAGAGGTATGCCACTATACTAATCCCAGAACTAAGAGGCATTAGTTACAAGGAAAGGCTGCGTGAGAAAATATATCTCACGATACTGGAAGACAGAGTAAGGGGAGGCATGATCACTACCTACAAAATTCTCAGAGGAATTGACAGGGTTGATAAAGATAAACTGTTTAACACGGGTGGTACGCGAACAAGGGGACACAGGTGGAAACTGAGTACCCAAATGAGCCACAGGGGCGTTAGAAAGAACTTTTTCAGTGTCTGAGTAGTTAAAAATATAAAATACAAATACAAATATTTATTCAGGTAAAGTACATACATACAAGGTGAGATACACAACGTTGATGGATTTATAGATAGGGCTAGTACATACAATGCCTAAAGCCACTATTACGCAAAGCGTTTCGGCCAGGAAAAACACTAAGACTAAAACTTAATACTAATTGAGATTAAAGTATAAATTGTGTTGAGAAAAAAGAAGAAAAGAATGGAAAAAAGGAGGGGGGGGAACGTGGCAGAGAAAAAAACAAAAATACAATTTGGTCAACAAACATCATTGTTTAAAATAGTAGACATGGGTTGACATTTAGGGGTGAGGTAGGTTACATGGAGTTAATTAGGTAGTGCTTAGTTTTTATCTTAAACTGGTTGAGAGAGGTACAGTCTTTAACATGGCTGGGAAGGTCATTCCACATTCTGGGTCCCTTGATTTGTAGAGCATTTCTAGTTTAATTAAGTCGCACTCTTGGAATATCAAATAGGTATTTGTTTCTGGCGTGGTGCCCATAAGTTCTGTTACAACCTTCTAGGAGGCTTTAAGGTTAGGAATGATATTACAGTTCAGCGTTTTATATAAATATAAAATACACATGAGAGGATGTGCAGTGACTTAATGTGTAACATATTCAGAGATTTGAGTAGGAGTACCGGTTAAGCAATCTTTTTAGCCATTTGAGTATGGCTAGCAGGAGCATCATTGATAATCTCTAACACATTTTGTACTAATAGTGATGTCAGACTAACAACAGATATTAGTTGATGACAGATGTCAGACTGATCAGACTAACTGACAGGACTCCCTTGGGGGGTCTCTAGCTTCACTATTCTACAAAGTAAATTGTCTGTCAATACTAACTCTTTCAATGGTACTGGGGGGTTTAGTGAATTAGACGAGAATCTTGCTTAGTCAGAAACATAATGACATGTGCCCATATGAGGCTTTGTCTCTGTTCTGTCTCAACTTCTGTACCGTCTAATGCTTGGTAATTTACATGAATTGCAGCTATATATCTAGAAAAAGCATCAGCTACAACATTTTGTTTTCCTTGGATATAACCAAATGTTGGGTTGAACTCTTGAATTGTGAGCAAATATCTAGCAAATTTTCCCACATGATTTTTATTCTTGAAAAAAGGAATTAATGGTTGATGATCTGTAAGAACATGGACAGGATAATTATAAATTGTATTCCTCAAATATTTCAGAGTCCACACAACCGCTAAAGCTTCCCGCTCAGTTACCCTATAATTTTTCTCTTCTTTAGATATTGTACGGCTAGCATAAGCTATTGCATGATCTCTGTGACCTTCGGTTTGAAGTAATGCAGCACCCAAGCTTACATCACTAGCATCTATGACTAACATGTAAGATTTAGAAAAATCTGGGTACCTAAGGACAGGTGCAGTATTCAGTGCTGCTTTGAGTTTACTGTTCTTGAGCTTCTTCCCAAACAAAATGTTCATCTTTTCTTTGCAACTTGTAAAGTTGGGCTGCGATGACAGAGAAACCCCAGTAATAAATAAACGATAAAATTCAACAAGATCTGTGAAAGGTCTTACGGCTTTTGCATTACATGGCTATGGAAAATCATGGGCAGCAATAATTTTGTATTCATTCAAGGTATTTCCTGAAGATTAACTGCATGACCTTAGAAGTTAATCTTCTTTAAAAATTAGCACTTTGAGAGTTTTTTTTTAATTTGCTGTTGCTACTTTTGCAAGTACTTTCTCAAGGTTCTAGAAGTGAGTCTAAACATCTTGCATCATTATTATGAGATCATCGAGGTACACTCGAAGAGTACTACCTATCAATCTATGAAATAGATTCGTCACGAGCCTGGAAAAGGTTATTAGGTTGCTCTGCAAACCAAATGGCATTCTCTTTAAATGAAAATGACCATTAGGAATACGAAAGGCTTTCACCTGTTTACGTTCCGCATCAAATGGGATTTGCCAGAATCCTTGCAACAAATCTAAAGTTGAGAATACCTTGTTACGACCTATGTTTTGCAACAAATCATTTAGGACGAAGTGGGAAACAGTCAGGTATAGTTACTCTGTTCAGCTTCTGATAGTCGTTTCTGGTCTCTACGTCCCATCTTGTTTTAGAACGATAATCAAAAGAGTGTTCCTCGGTGAATTACTTAGCTATATTACATCATCCTGTAGCATTTCCTCTATAAGTCTATCAGTTTCTGCTCTCTGAGAATGTAGTAAACGATAAGCTGGTACGTAAATTGGTCTAGTTCCTGGCACAGGGGGAATTTTATGAGTAATAAGAGGTGTAAGATCAAACGTTTCGCCTGGTAAAGTTACTGTTAAAGTAAAGTTACTGTTAAAGTAAAGTTACTGTTAAAGTAAAGTTAAAGGTAAAGTAAAGATAAGCTGCGCTATTCTTGTTCATAATTTCCTATAAGATGAACCATGGAGTCAGGGAAAATCAGAAGGAATGAAGTGTTGCACTTGCACCTCTGGCTGAGATCCACATTCTCCTGATGTGAGTGCACACACAACATGCTCCACGGAGACATCATCCACCACTCGCACCATTAACCAGTAATGGGCAAACTCTACAATGTGGGTGCCAGACTGGAGATGGATGTTGGCACTGCTAGTGTTTGCAACGTTACATTGTAACTGTACCATCCTGCCCTACATGAGAGGTAGGTTCAACATACTTACACGTTTCACTGTTTGCAATGATATCCAATAACTCATGCACTCCCTCAATCTTAACTTTAACTCTTGTGAGCGAGTGAGAGTGCAACACAGTTTCAGCAGCCGTAGAACCACTGCCCTCAGAGATGGAAGCCGCTAGGCGAGCAAGACAATGATAATCCGTTAGGGCGTCCCGTCAAGAAAGTCTCCATAATCACTTCCTGAGCAACCACACAACTACGATGCTTCAATTGAATGCCTGCTTTTCGGGTATGTTACTGTGACATGGGCCTGACAAACCAACGATGGCAAGTCGGCTGTCAACAAAATAAACATAACTGTTTGTTTTCACTGTTTGTAACTTACGTTGCTTAGGATGTCTGCGTCTTGCCTGGGGTCAAACTGACTTGGGTTTCATCAACAAATACAATTGGTCTTTTGTCAGTGTCCTCTGTCAAGTGTTCACATCTGTTTTTTGCAGCTACTGAATAAACAGGGAGGGGCACAAGTACTGGCTAACTTGATTGGGTTAGAAGGTTGCTTTGAGATTCTCCAGACGATGTGGTGTGAACAGTCTGAGCTCTTGGGTTCTGTGACTTGGTATTGTAGTTGGAGTGATTATTGTGAAGTGGCGGTTTGGCCACTATATAGAGTGGTGGTTTGACTTGGCAAGTTCTCTGAATCCTTCCTTAACCCCCTTCCCCCCCAACCCCCAACCCCCCAACCCCCTTCCCCCCCCCAACCCCCTTCCCCCCAACCCCCTCCCCCAATGCTTACCGGTCAGAGTCAATAGTACCAAGTTCTGAAGATAGAAATTCTCTCTGTATATTTTGGCATATGATTATGTGTTCTCTTGTGTGTTTATATACTGCTCTTATGTTATACCAGCAGTTGTATTTTGTGATACTTAATTAGTTCGGTGTATACTCAAGGATTTATTTACTTGAAAATGTTTTATTCTGTGGTTGTAATATTTTAAAGAGTACTGAAGGTTTACTTGCAATGTAATACTGTGCCTATCGCGGCTCGGCGTCCGTCGCCAGCTTACTGTTCTCTGGCTTGTCAGCCGGGGCAGGTGCACTTGATCTTGCTCCTGGTTGTGGCACATATTTTCGGTCTAAGGACCTTGTAAGCTTCTGGGGTGTAATGTAACCATGTTTATGTGTGATGGATCGTAACTACCGATCTACACCATTTTTGTGGAACAGGTGGTAGATGATATTTTTGAATGGCATATATGTGGTGGGAATCTGATGACCTTGATTGATTGTTATGTATCCTAATTGATACTGATTACTCACCCACTAATTGATTATTGTGGCACCACCATCCTGTATAATAATAATAATAATAATAATAATAATAATAATAATAATAATAATAATCTTTATTTAGGTAAGGTACATACATAAAGAGATTTACAAAGTTTGTTGGCTTTATAGATAGAGCTAGTACATACAATGCCTAAAGCCACTATTACGCAAAGCGTTTCGGGCAGGAAAAACATTAATGACTACAGCTTAAAACTAATGGGTAAAAAGAAAAGATGTGATGAGTACATATAAAAAATAGAGGTAAAAGAGGGGGGAACATTGTTGAAAAAGCAGCACAAATACAATTACCAATTATTACAGAAAATTACATTCAAACAGCGTTGATTTGAAAAACAAAAAAACAAAAAATATACATGGGTTGACAACAGGGGGGTAAGGTGGGTTACATGGAATTTATTAGGTATAGCTTCGTTTTTAACTTAAACTGGTTGAGAGAGGTACAGTCTTTAACATGGTTGGGAAGGTCATTCCACATTCTGGGCCCCTTGATTTGTAGAGCATTTCTGGTTTGATTTAGTCGTACTCTAGGAATATCAAAACTGTATTTATTTCTGGTGTGGTGCTCATGGGTTCTGTTACAACCTTCTATGAAGCTTTTGAGATCAGGATTGGCATTATAGTTTAGCGTTTTATATATGTATAATACACATGAGAGAATGTGCAGTGACTTAATGTCTAACATATTCAGAGATTTGAGTAGGGGTACCGAGTGATGTCTGGGGCCAGAATTGGATATTGTCCTAATAGCAGCTTTGTGTTGAGTAATTAGAGGACGTAAGTGATTTTGGGTAGTAGAGCCCCAAGCACAAATACCATAGTTGAGATATGGATAGATAAGGGAGTAATAGAGAGTCACCAGGGCAGGGCGTGGTACATAATATCTGATCTTAGAAAGAATGCCCACAGTTTTTGAAACTTTTTTTGATATGTTTAGAATGTGTCCCTGCTATTACTATTATTGTTTAGAATGTATCCTTGCTATTGTAGCATGCTAGAATTAGTGTACCATTGCACTAGGATTGGAGCCTAGTGACAGCTAGTTCATAGGGTGTACAATTGATGTGTGCATGATAATGATTCCGAAAAGCTTTGATTGAAGCTATATTATATACTTTGGGAGTAGCAGTTGTATAAAGTTGTTTACCTATGTTACAGTGTCTTGCCTAGATATGCCCCAGTAAACCGGTAAATTTTGTTTACTTTTACTTAACCCTAGACAATAGTACTGAAGACCAGGTGGCATTATTGAGATTTTGACCAGGTCAGTGTTTCCAGTGATGCTGTGAAGCATGAAGACACGACAGGAGTTTACTTCGTAGTTGGTGAAAGAGGCACAGGGACTACAAACCCGAACACCGTGGTGGTCGAGGCCGACGAAGACCCACCCCAGCAAGGCCAAGAACGATCCCAGCCACTTGAAGAGCTTTTGCCAAACGAGCCCCAGGAGGTGAACGTTCGAACCCCGCACCTATGGGTTCCAGACATAGATGGTCACAGCTGCCTTTAACCCGAGGCAGGCTTCCTTCATGACCCAGCACAAGAAAGAATAATATTTATTAATTAAAAATATTATTATTATAATAATTATTATAATAATATAAATATTTAATAATTATTACTATTCCTTCATTACTGTAACTACATACACTTCACATTACCGTCATTACTGTAATCACATACACTAAACACTACCTTCATCACAATAATCACATACAAAACACACTTCCTTCACTACAATAACCATAACTACACAATACCATCATTACTGTAACTACACAATACCATCATTACTGTAACTACACAATACCATTATCAATGTAACTACACAATACCATCATCACTGTAACTACACAATACCATCATTACTGTAACTACACAATACCATCATTACTGTAACTACACAATACCATCATTACTGTAACTACACAATACCATCATCACTGTAACTACACAATACCATCATCACTGTAACTACACAATACCATCATTATTGTAACTACACAATACCATCATTACTGTAACTACACAATACCATCATCACTGTAACTACACAATACCATCCTCACTGTAACTACAAAATACCATCATTACTGTAACTACACAATACCATCATCACTGTAACTACACAATACCATCATTACTGTAACTACACAATACCATCATTACTGTAACTACACAATACCATCATTACTGTAACTACACAATACCATCATTACTGTAACTACACAATACCATCATTACTGTAACTACACAATACCATCATTACTGTAACTACACAATACCATCATTACTGTAACTACACAATACCATCATTGCTGTACCTACATACATTAAACTCAACTGTCACTGCTCTACCCACATACACTACACACTTTCGTCATTAATGTAATTTGAGGTGTTTTCGGAGCTTAGCTTCCTCATGGCCCGGTCGTCGACCAGGCCTCCTGTACCCACATTCACTACACACTACCGTTTTTACGGTAACCACATACACTTCACACTACCATCATCACAATAACCACATACACTACACACTACCTTCATTACAATAACCACATACACTACACACTACCATCATTACAATAACCACATACACTACACACTACCTTCATTACAATAACCACATACACTACACACTACCATCATCACAATAACCACATACCCTACACACTACCTTCATCACAATAACCACATACACTACACACTACCATCATTACAATAACCACATACACTACACACTACCTTCATCACAATAACCACATACACTACCTTCATCACAATAACCACACACACTACCATCATTACAATAACCACATACACTACACACTACCTTCATCACAATAACCACATACACTACACACTACCTTCATCACAATAACCACATACACTACACACTACCTTCATCACAATAACCACATACACTACACACTACCTTCATCACAATAACCACATACACTACACACTACCTTCATCACAATAACCACATACACTACACACTACCTTCATCACAATAACCACATACACTACACACTACCTTCATCACAATAACCACATACACTACACACTACCTTCATCACAATAACCACATACACTACCTCCATTACAATAACCACATACACTACACACTACCTCCATTACAATAACCACATACACTACCTTCATCACAATAACCACATACACTACACACTACCATCATTACAATAACCACATACACTACACACTACCTTCATTACAATAACCACATACACTACCTTCATCACAATAACCACATACACTACACACTACCATCATTACAATAACCACATACACTACACACTACCTTCATTACAATAACCACATACACTACCTTCATCACAATAACCACATACACTACAAACTACCATCATTACAATAACCCTTAATGCAAGGTGTTTGTTCTCGGTTACGGTGCATTCGCGATCATGTGCTCACCTCACTTAGATGTGCATATTCTGGAGAAAATCGAGCCGAAAAATTTACATTTCTGCAGAAATCGGGTGTAGTACATCAGACTTTCTTTATATGTTCTGAGCAGGGTGCTTATAGGGCGACCATGTGAAACTAATTTGAACGATGTAACGACATCACCTTAACGTATTAGATATATATAGGGTAGACTCGGTGTCGCTGTCATTTTCCGCACGGGTAACCTGCTGTCTGAGAGAACCATGCGAGGGAGCCTTCTGACGGACCATTTGAAACTAATTTGAACGATGTAACGACATCACCTTAACGTATTAGATATATATAGGGTAGACTCGGTGTCGCTGTCATTTTCCGCACGGGTAACCTGCTGTCTAAGAGAAATGGTCAAGTATCTGTGAGAGGCATGATCTTACTGCTCTAAATCCATGTTGGCCTGGATTGTGGAGGTCATTGGTCTCCATGAAACTAGTGACCTGACTCCTGATCACTCTCTCAAATACAGTAATTTTATTATGTGGGACGTAAGTGCAACTGGTCTATAATTCTTTGCCAATGCTTTGCTACCTCCCTTGTGTGGAGGGGCTATGTCTGCTGCTTTAAGCGCATCTGGTATCTCCCCCGTGTCCAAGCTCTTTCTCCACACTATACTGAGTGCCTGTGCTTCTGGCACTTTGAATTTCATTATAAATATTGAATTCCATGAGTCTGAACCCGGGGCTGAGTGCATGGGCATATTGTCAATTTCTCTTTCAAAACCTGCCACGCTCGTGTTGATATCAATTATATTTACAGGGGTTTGTATATCACGCGTAAAGAAGTTGTCCGGATCTTCCACTTTCATGCTGTGTATCGGGGTGCTAAACATGTCCTCATATTGCTTTTTTAGGATTTCACTAATTTCTTTGTCATCCTCAGTGTATGAACCTTCACTAGTACGAATAGGTAAAATACTGGCAGTGGTTTTTACTTTTGATTTAGCATATGTGAAGAAATATTTTAGGTATTTCTTTATTTTTTGAATTGCTTTCTGTTTTAGTTGCCTTTCGTCAAGTTGATATGAATGCTTCAGTCTGTTCAATTTCTTCAATCTCCCTGTTTAAATTATTCCTTCTTTGTATGGAAAGTCGTGTCTGCTTCAGCACTTCTGTTAACTTTTTTCTTCTGTAATGTCGTCTGTGTTCTCTTTCTACGTTGGACCTTGTGTAGGATTTTTATTACTTAAACATTTTCCCATTGAATGTTGTAAGTTCCTTGTTTATTTTCTCCGAGTCTATCCTTTTATTATTAAAATTTAATTTATTGAATAGCCCTTCTCGCTTGTTGTTTCTCTTGGGCCTACTACCATTATTAATGTTAGTTTCCACTTCAATGAGCTTGTGGTCCGAGTACGTAGTGTCCGAGACAGTAATGTCTCTGATTAGCTCATCATTGTTCGTGAATATGAGGTCCAGCGTGTTCTCATTCCTAGTCGGTTCTGTAATCTGCTGACTGAGCGAGAATTTGTCACAGAATCTCAGTAGTTCTCTGACCTGTGATTGGTTATTTCCAGGTTGATTTCATGCTATAGTATTACTGTTTATTATTCTCCATTGTAAACTGGGTAGATTGAAGTCTCCAAGGAAGATAATATCTGGTACTGGGTTTGCTAGGTTATCAAGGCTATTTTCTATTTTGTGGATCTGCTCAGTGAATTCCTGAACTGTTGCATCTGGCAGTTTGTATATTAGAATAATAATTAGATTTATATTCTCTACCTTGATTCCAAGTGCCTCTACCACCTCATTGGTCAAGTTCAGGAGCTCTGTGCATTCCAGCTCCTCTTTAATATACAGACCTACTCCTCCACTTGACCTAATTACTCTTACTCTAGTTGATTTGGTGGATACCTTTGTCACTTTTAACCCCACCCATACTGGTACACGTGTTGTTGCAGCTCCTTCTCGGGAAGCAGCTGTCCACTTAGCCTCGTTGTCCTGCATTGGGGAGACACCGGTTCGAATATAAAAAAATGCCTGGTTAAATAAATGCCAGGATTGGCACAGTTATTCTTCCATACCATGTAGCGACTGGTGATAAGGAACTTAAAGACTACCATAATAAACATGTCCTTGAGGCCCAAGGCCATTCTATCCTCCATATTAATATGTTACTCGCCCTCCCTCGTGGTCGTCATGGCCAGTCTCTTTGTGTAATGAAAATCACTTTTGATAGGTCCCTTCCATCTTCCGTAACTCTTGGTGCCAGATGCTGTATTCAGGAGTACATCTGCTCTTCTCGCCTCTTCCCTCTGTGGTGTCACCTTGTCATGGTGAGGGGCTCACGTACACCACCCTGGGACTAGTGAGGGTTGCCTTTGCCCACTCTCCTGTCCCCTCTTTGTGTGTTGTACATGCAGATAGGCACCACGTAGGGGGCTTGTGAGCCATCGGACCGCCCGCTGGAGGGGTAGCCCTGAGTGGATGGCTGGGTGTCCAGGCTGGGGCAATAGGGGGAGTGGGGTCTTTGCACCAATGTGGGAGAATGAACTATGCAGTAGGACTCCTTGTTAAAAAGGGGGGGGCCCTGCTGAGAGACGATGCACCCTTCCTGTACTGGCCCGTGCTGTTCCAGGCCCCAAACTTTTAGAAAGACTGCTGCATGGTTGATGAAACGACTTCCCTTTCCCAGGCTCATGGGGGGTGGGTGACCAGGCCCCTGAGTCGGACTGTGCTGGAAGACTGGGCTCTGTAGCCCCCGCTACATTGGGCCCAGACTGAACTACTCCCCCGCTCCCCTTCTTCTTCTGTGGTTGGGTCGAGCCCCAGGCCCCCTCTGGTGACTACCTCGTCCCCTAGTACGACTCCATCTCTCATTGTGACTACTGCACCTTATGACCCCCCTCTCTCTCTCTAGAGGGTTCTCACCACCGTCCCCGCCATGGCTGCTCTCGCATGCTTCCTTCCCATACCAATTCGTACCATGCCTTGTTTGATCTTGCTACGTGGACTAAGTACTTTGACCTCCATCATTTAGATTCTACTCCTGACAATTTCTCCCTCCATAGGCACCTTGTTGATTCAGTAGATGCCTCTGTTACTTTTAACCCTACCCATCTCGGTACGCATGTTGTTGCTGCTTCTTCTTGGGATGCAGCTGTCCACTTGGCTACTTTGTCCTGCATTGAGGTGACCCTCCCTGTTGGGGTCTCCAAGAATGCTCAGTTAAGTGCCAGTGTTGGCACTGTTCTCCTCCCACACCATGTTACAACCGGTATTAGGAACCTCAAGGACTGCCACCAGGATATTAAACATGTCCTCGAGGCCCAAGGCCATTCTGTTCTCCAGGTTTACACTTTCACGACCCCCTCGTGGCCGTCGCCGTCTGTCCCATTGGCTTGTGAAAATTACCTTTGATGGTTGGACACTTTTGCCCTCTGTTATTCTTGCTGGTGCCAAATGCTCCATTCAGGAGTACATACCCTCTTCTCGGCTTTGTAATAAGTGCTGGAAGTTCGGACATGGTGCCCTCAAATGCTCCAGTATTCTCTCTCTCTCTGCCCTATGTGTGGGAACGAAGGTCACTTTAAGTCGGAGTGCACTTCTCCCCAGGCTCGCTGCCTCAATTGCGGTGATGCCCACCCTACCTTCTCTCGCGTGTGTATCCATTACAAACACGAGGCAGCTGTCCTCAACTTGAAGCACTGGGAACGTTTGTCTTTTCCTGAGGCGAGGCGCCAAGTTCACCATCCCCTTCCTTCCCCTTTCGCTGGGGTTTCCTATGCTCACGTGTTGCACTCTTCCTCTCCTCGTTCTTCCCACCTTCCTCAGTCTCACAACAGTTTCCAGGCCTTAGACCCAGATACGCCCACCGCCTGCTCCCCTGTTCCTTTGCATTCTGACCCGAAGGGTCCCCCCTCCTGGTTCTCTGTCTGGGGTTCCCCTTCTTTCTACCCAGTCTGTTATGTCTCCTGTGTCTTCTTTCTCAACTCCCTTTGATCCTCCTTCCCATCCTTCTCCTCCGTCTCTTAGCTCTCCATGCCGCCTGTCTGTGTGGGCTGATGTCCATCCTTCTCCTAGCGATCATCGTGTTGTTTGCTCTCATTCTTCTGTTGAGACGTTTGAGTCTGTTGCCCAGTACGTTGCTGCTGGAACACCTGTCTCTGAATCAGAAGCAAAAGCCTGGCTTATCTCCTTCCTCCTCCTCGACTGGTAAGAAAGCTTCACTTTCATCCTCGCCCCCTACCTCTGACTCTATCGCTCCACCGCTCCCATTTCGGTGGTCGAACCCCCTGTTCCTGCTTTGGAGGTTTCTTTGGCCCCCGCTACGCTCTCAGTTCCTGCCCTTGCTGAGGTGTGCTCCCCGGTTTCTGCCCCTCCTGCTGTCCTTGACAGTCCCTCTTGGTTGCCTCCTCCTCTGGACCCTGCTCATCTGCCTGTGGTCTGTCCTCCCACTCCCTTCCCTCCATCTTTACTCAGTTTACCCATGCCCACTATCCCTGACTTCGCTGACCCTGATCCTGATCCTGCATTTCTTTGACATGCTGTGTTCCTTTTTAACCTTTGTTTCTTCATTGTTCTCTGTTCCTGTCCCTTCTCTTTTTGTCGATGTCTATTCTTCAATGGAATATTCATGGATATTACACTAATTTCCATGAATTCCAACTTTTGATTTCACAGTTTTCGCTCCTTTGTGTCCGTCTCCAGGAGCCGATGCTTGGTGCTCATCCTGGTCGCTTCCGTGATTATTCCTTTCTCTCCCCCTGCCCCACCCCCCCTTCATATTTTGCTGGGGCCAATAACTTTTCTGCTTTTGATTCGTTCTGATGTTCCCTTCGTCCCCTTACTTTTTCCATCACCTCTTCAATGTTCTGTTTCCCGTGTCTTTGTGCATAAATGGTACACAGTTTGTTCCATTTATCTCCCTTAAATGTGCCGCTTTCTCTTCTCGATCTTAAACACCTAGTGGACTCCTTGCCAGAGCCTTGTGCTCCTGCTGGGTGATTTCAGTTGTCGACATACCCTCTGGGGTGATGTTCTGACAAACAGCCGGGGTCGCCTTCTCGAACCGTTCGTCCTCCCTTCTTCCCTGTCTCTAAGGAATTCTGATGAGCCCACTCATTTGGACTCTTGGACTGCACCCTTTCCTTTCTTGATTTTTTCTTTGCTCGTTGTCTCTTTACTTGAATTTCACATGGCAGGTTCTTGATGACTTCCATGGCAGTGACCATTTCCCCATCCTTGTTACCTTTTTTCTTTTCACCCTCCCCTCTCCTTCCCTAGGTGGCGGTTTGCCGAGGCTGACTGGCATCAATTTACCCTCTGTGCTACTCTCTCCGACCTCTCCATTTTGCTTCTCCCTCGTGCCCTCCTCCTTTTTCATGACACCATCTTCAATGCTGCCCTCCACTCTATTCCTCGCTCTACCTCTCAGGAAACATGGAAGTGCGTTCCCTGGTGGAATGTGAACTGTGCTTGGGCTGTCTGCTATAAGCGTGCAGCCTGGAAGAGACACCGCCGCCGGCAGATGGCTGATTTTTGTCTTTTGTTTCGGAAGGCGAGTTCAGTGGTCCATAGGACCATCTGTACAGGTAAACGTGAGTGTTGGAGGTCTTATGTTTCCACCATTACGTCCGAAAATACTCTGCCGCAGATCTGGAGGGGTATCCGCAAGATAGTGGGTAAGTTTGCTTCTGATGTCTCGCCGGTCCTCCACCTCCGTGATACTCATGTGGTGGACCTGTTGCACGTTGCGACCAAACTGGGTTCCCACTTTTTGTCTGTTAGCTCTGGTTCTCACCTTCCTCAATCTTTCCTTCTTCGTAAGCCTGTTCTTGAATCTCGTCCTTTAGATTTCTGCACTCATCTCAGCCTTCTCTATAACGATCCCTTCTCTCTCTCTAAACTTAAGTCTGCCCGGTCCCTCTGTGGTTCTATGGCAGTGGGTTCCGATGGCATTCATTATGAGATGCTTCGCCTTCTCCCTCTGTGCATGTCTCGGTATTTACCGAGTCTGTATAATCGGGTCTGAGAGTCATCTTCAGTACCTGAGGACTGGCTCGATGCTGTTGTCCTACCCGTCCTCCCTGTTATGTTTCCAGGGTCTCTCAGGACATTCCCTAAGGACTTCCACCCTATTGCCCTCATGAGTTGTCTGCAAACTCTTTTGAACGTATGGTTAATGTTTGTCTGATGTGGTTTTTAGAATACTCGCCACCTCTCCCCTTCTTAATTTGGTTTTCGCAAGTGCCACAGCACAACAGATGTCCTGGCAAACTTAGAGGTCTATATTTGTACTGCTTTTGCTGCGAAGACCTCTGTTGTTGCCGTCTTCTTTGACCTGGAAAAGGCTTACGACACCACCTGGAGATATCATATTCTGTCACAACTTCATTCATCTTGCCTTCGTGGTAATCTCCTGCTCTACCTCCAAAGCTTTATCTCTCGTTTCTTTCGAGTTAGGCTTAGTGCCACTCTCTCTGCCCCTTTTAGGCAATATGAGGGTGTACCCCAAGGTAGTGTTCTGAGCACTACTCTTTTTCTAGTTGCCTTCAATGGTCTTTTTTTCCTCCCTTCTGGCGTTTTCTTCGCTCTCTATGTCGACGATCTTGCCCTTTGCTGTCGGGATGATGATTCGCCTCTCCTTCAACGGTGGCTTCAACTTGCGATTGATGCCATGTCATCTTGGGCCACTGATCATGGCTTCAAGTTCTCTATGTCTAAGACTTGTGCTATGACTTTTACTGAGAAGCATGTCATTCTTTGTCCCTCTTTTGCTTTATGGTCATCCCCTTGTGTTCAGGGAGTCCACTAAGCTTTTGGGGTTAATCTTTGACACTCGTTTGTCTTGGTCGCCTCATATCTCTTACCTCCGAGTTGAATGCTCCAAGACCCTTACCATCCTTAAGGTTTTGTCCCATACTTCTTGGGGAGATGATAGCCGCACACTCCTCTCTTTACATTCGTCTCTCGTCCTGTCTAAACTCGATTATGGTTGCCCTGCTTACTCGTCTCCTTCTACTCTTCTCCGTCTTGATGCTTTGCACCATACTGGGTTGCCCCTCAGCTCTGGTGCCTTTCATTCGACTCCCACCCTCAGCTTGTATGTTGATACTGCCTTCCTATCTTTCCAGGATTGCCGTGATCGCTATGGTCTTTGAATTCTTGCGCGGTCCTTGCAACATCCTTCCTCTCGCCTCTTGTCATGCTTTGACTTTTACCCCTCCTGTAGTTCCTGTTCCTCTTCACCACCTCCCTCTTTTTCATCTTCTCTTTATTTAGATTTCACGTTTCGGGTTCCTCCATAACAGTGACCATTTCCCCATCCTTGTCACCTTTTTCTCTTTTCACCCTTCCTTTTCCTTCCCTAGGTGGCAGTTTGCCAAGGCTGACTGGAATCTATTCACTCTACATGCTACTCTTTCTGACCTCTCCTATCTGTCTCACCGTCGAGCCCTACTCCTTTTTCATCACACCATATTAGACGCTGCCGTCCACTCTATTCCTTGCTCTACCTCCAGGGGCATGTGGAAGTGCATTCCCAGGTGGAATGCTGGGTGTTTCGACTGTCCTCTGTAAGAGTGCAGCCTGGAAGAAAGACAGATGCAGACAGACGGCTGTTTTCTTTTGTTTTATAAGGTGACTGCGGTCCGTACGGTTAAAGGTGAGAGTTGGAAATCTTTTGTCTCCACCATTACGTCTGATATTCCTCTGCCCCAGATCTGGAAAATCTGTAAGATTGCGGGTAAGTTTGTTCCAAATGTCTCACCAGTCCTTCACTTCCATGGTTCTATTGTGGCGGATCCTGTGTCAATCGCCACCGAACTGTGATCCCCTTTTTTGACTGGTGGCTCCAGTTCTAGTCTTCCTCCATCTTTCCTTATTCGTAAGCACCTTCATGAATCTTGTCCTATAGATTTTCGCATGCATCTCCAGCTTCTCTATAATGATCTCTCTCTCCGAACACCAGTCTGCCCTGACTCTCTGCAGTTCTATGGCAGCGGGCTCAGAAAGCGAAACATCTCCTAATGAATGTCACCTCTCTCAATGCATGGTTTCAGTATATACTGAATCTGTTTAACCTTATCTGGCAGTCATCATCTGTCCCTGAGAACTGGCTTCAAGTGGTGGTTTTTCCTATTCAGAAACCAGGGTCTCTAGGGATAGCTGCTAAGGACATCTGCCCCATTGCCCTCGCGAGTTGCGTCTGCAAACTCTTTGAACGTATGTTCAATGTCCTTATGATGTTGTTCTTAGAACACTATCGCCACCACTTACCTTCTCAATTTGGCTTTTACAAGTGTCATGACTGATGTCTTGGTGAACATGGTCTATATATGTACTGCTTTTGCTGCAAAGACCTCTGTTGTTGCTGTCCTTTTTTTGACCTGGAAAAGGCATATGACACCACCTGGAGATACCATATTTTGTCCCAACTCCATTCGTGGTAATCTCCTCCTCTTCCTACGAAGCTTCCGCTCTAATCGTTCCTTTAGTGATGGTTTGTACCATTCTGCCTCTTTACGGCAATATGAAGGTGTACCTCACAGTAGTGTTCTGAGCACTTACTAATTTTCCTGGTTGCCCTCAGTGGTCTTCTTTACTCCCTTCCCTCTGGAATCTCATCAGCTCTCTATGTTGACAATCTTACCCATTGCTGTCAAGGTGATGACTTTCCTTTCCTTCAACGGCGACTTCAACTTGCGATTGATGCCGTGTCATCCTGGGACACCAATCATGGCATCAAGTTCTCTACAACTAAAACTTTTGCGATGACTTTTACTCGGAAGAAGGTCGTTCTTCATCCCCCTTTGTCGCTTTATGGTAATCCCCTTTTGTGCAAAGATTTTGCTAAACTTATGGAGTTAATCTTTGAAACTCGTTTGTTATGATCTCCCCATATCTTTAACCTCTTGAGTTGGATGCTCTAAGGTCCTTAACTTACTTAAGGTAAGTTATACTTCCTTGGGAGCTGATACGAGCACGCTCCACCTTCGTGCTGTCTAAACTCAAGTATGGTTGTCTTGCTTACTCATCTGGCTCTCCTACTCTTTGCTGTCTTGATGCTCTGCACCATAATGGGTTATGCCTCAGCTCTGGTGCCTTGCTGATGAAATGGCTCTGATGAGATTATGTATTAGCCATAAAAGTTTAATTCATAGGCACTTAATGGAGCGCCGCCCTGCTCTTTATTTTCCAAACTGCATTGTCCCTCTTATGGTCGTGCATATCCTTGTTGAATGTCCAGACTTCCAGGAGGTGTGTGTGTCTTGTTTCCTGACTGTCCCTCGTGGTCACTTGTTCCTTGATAGAATCCTTGAGGAATCAGATACCTTTGATATTGTCTGCCTTATGCACTTTTGTTCTCGAATTGGCATCCTTAGTGATATTTACCGTTTTTTTTATATCCCACACAGTTGATGGTGTTTCGTAGCCTTCCGGGCTTGGTGCCCTCTTTTGATAATTACTTGCGTACGCTTTCTCATTCACATTAATGACATTCCGAATACCTCTCAATACCTCAAGCCAGTTTTATTTACTGTTTACACAACCCTCATTTTCTCCATTCCTAAGAATTGGCAATATCCAGATTGGTAATAAAGTAGATGGTAAATTCCATGATGTTCTCATTGATAAAAAACTGAATTTCCAGTGCCACATACAAATTATAGCGAAAAAAATATTTTAAAATCACTTGGCATTCTTTACTAAATCAGATATTATGTACGTCACCCTCTACCTTGGTTAAGCTTTATTGGCCTCTCGTCTTTCCTTATCACAATTTTGGTATCATTGCCTGGGGTTCTCCCTAAATTATCTATGATCTCTAATTACTCAAGACAAATAATCAATTTGAACAATAACAAACTGAAGCCACAGACAGCATTCTGCCCTCCCCCCCCCTTTCTTAAATCTAAATCATTGAATATTTTAGATATTAAGTCTAAGTCACTTCACACCCTATCAAGTGCACTATATATATATATATATATTGTGACGGTAACGCGTTGGTGTTCGGCTGTTTCAAAAGCTAGGGGTATGGCCTCGTCACATATAGAAACAAAAAAGAGAAAATCTGGAACTTCGTCTGTGGTAAGGTAATGGGAAGACACACAAAACACAAGTAAATTTAACAATGAGATTTTAATTACGTTAGAAAAGCAAAACATGAATAAAATAGACATAAAATTCGTATCATAAAATCAATCAATCAAAATAATAAGAATAATCAAATGACAAAATGAAAAGTTATGTTAAGACAAGTGAGTAATAACAAGTGAACAATATAAAATGCAAAATATGGATGCAGGAATATTGGCTTTAAGCTGCCACCTCTCTTAGTACACGTAAGCCAGAGCTTAGTCTACCAACGAGACGTGTTAACTTGTTGAAAGCACTGGATATTCTGAGGTCTGTAGGTCGAGGTGGCCCCAGACATCAACTAGTGTGGTGGGTAGGGAGCAGGTGCGACTGACCACCAGCCAATCGGCGATGAGCAGGCGACGGACAGGTAGTTTGGTGGTTCGAGTGGCGGGGGGAGCAGGTGTTCCTGGTGCTGAATACGTTTGCTCTCTGGCAAACCTTGGAGTTGTACTTGTTGGATATTTCTTCCATATTAGTTGTATAGGGATGTATAGCGACGAACTTAGGAGGGAAGAGCAGGCTCAATCTCTTGAAGGAGATTATCGTCACAAAATATATATATATATATATATATATATATATATATATATATATATATATATATATATATATATATATATATATATATATATATATATATATATAATATATATATATATATAATATATATATATATATATATATATATATATATATATATATATATATATATATATATATATATTATAATAATAATAATAATAATAATAATATAATATGAAACACTGAATTGCAATGCTAAACCTGTTCTTAAATACATGGTAGGGGGCTGTAGCAGAATCTTTGAAATCCACACTAGAAACAAATATTTATTTGATATTCCAAGAGTGCGACTTAGCCAAAGTGGAAATATTCCACAAATCAAGAGTCCCAAAATGTAAAATGTTCTTCCCAATAACATCAAAGACTGTCCCTCTCTCAACCAGTTTAAGAGAGAAACTAAGTACTACCTAATAAATGCCATGTAACCTACCTTACCTACTGATTGTCAACCTATGTCATGCTATTATTAAACAATAATGAATAATGACTGAACTTGTAATACTGCTATATGCCAAGTAAACAAAAAAGTTACCATGTTTATTTAGTTAAAATTACCATCGGCTGTTCTGTTGCAGTTTTGCTGTTCCGTTCAACATGTAATTATTGTCATTCTTTTTATTTTTTCTACTTTTGTTCAACTTTTGCTTTTCATCTCAATTATTTTTAGCAATTAATTTTAAGTGTTTATCCACAGCATGCCTGAAACACTGTGCATGTTAGTGGCTTTAGGCATAGTATATTCTTGCTTTATCTAGAAATCCAACATTGTGCTTGTAACCCATTTTCTATGTACGTTTCTCAAAAAAACATTATCATCTTTAGCATTATCATTATGTTAAACAGGAATAGCTTATGGAATAGTATAGTGAAAGGACAGAAGAGTGGGGAATATAATATGTGATTTTTGAGAATATACCAACAGTTTGAGACTTTGCCTGTGTACTGTATGTGAGTGTTCAAATTTAGTCTCTTGTTTATGTATAGGCCAAGGAACTTTTTCATCTTTTTAATGGTAATGTTGACATTATCTATTTGAAGGTGAATTTCATTTGATAATTTACTTCCAAATACAATGTAATAGGTATTCTCTATATTTAGTTTGTTGGTTGACATCCAACCACATCCAGTTTGTTTCAATTTGTTATTTACAATATTACTTATTGTGTGATGCATTGGGGTTTGAATAGATGAAGGCAGTATCGCCAGCAAATAGTATTGGAAAGGATGTTAGAGACATTTGGTAAATCATTGATGTATATAAGCAATAGGAGAGGTTCTAAGATGCTGCCCTGTGGCACTCCTACGGTTACAGTAGAGATGTGGGGGGGGGGGATATGTCATTAATGGCTACATATTGGTGTCTATCATTAAGATATGATAGAATATAGTTATCAGGAAGGCCTCAGATTCTGTAATGATTAAGTTTAAGTAAAAGGTAGGTATGGCTTACAGTATCAAAGCCTGACTGTCAATTATATTAACCTGAATCTGGCAGTTATATTATCCTAAGACTGGCAATTATAAAACTCATATACCTGTATATATATATAAAAATAGCATAAATATGTTAATTACATTATCTTGAATCGGGCAGTTTTATATTTATGTGGATCTAGCAATTCGATATATGTATATATGAATCTGGCAATTATATATATATAAGTAGCAAGCAATTCTATATATATAAGTAGCAAGCAATTATATATATATATATATATATATATATATATATATATATATATATATATATATATATATATATATATATGTCGTACCTAGTAGCCAGAATGCACTTCTCGGCCTACTATGCAAGGCCCGATTTGCCTAATAAGCCAAGTTTTACTGAAATTATATATTTTCTCTAATTTTTTTCTTATGAAATGAAAAAGCTACCTATTTCATTATGTATGAGGTCAATTTTTTTTTATTGGAGTTAAAATTAACGTAGATATATGACCGAACCTAACCAACCCTACCTAACCTAACCTAACCCCTCTTTATAGGTTAGGTTAGGTTAGGTAGCCGAAAAAGTTAGGTTAGGTTAGGTTAGGTAGGTTAGGTAGTCGAAAAACAATTAATTCATGAAAACTTGGCTTATTAGGCAAATCGGGCCTTGCATAGTAGGCTGAGAAGTGCGTTCTGGCTACTAGGTACGACATATATATATATATATATATATATATATATATATATATATATATATATATATATATATATATATATATATATATATATATATATATGTCGTACCTAGTAGCCAGAACTCACTTCTCAGCCTACTATGCAAGGCCCAATTTGCCTAATATGCCAAGTTTTCCTGAATTAATATATTTTCTCTAATTTTTTTCTTATGAAATGATAAAGCTACACATTTCATTATTTATGAGGTCAATTTTTTTTAATTAGTTAAAATTAACTTAGATATATGACCAAACCTAACCAACCCTACCTAACCTAACCTAACCTATCTTTATAGGTTAGGTTAGGTAGCCGAAAAAGTTAGGTTAGGTTAGGTTAGGTATGTTAGGTAGTCGAAAAACAATTAATTCATGAAAACTTGGCTTATTAGGCAAATCGGGCCCTGCATAGTAGGCTGAAAAGTGCATTCTGGCTACTAGGTACGACATATATATATATATATATATATATATATATATATATATATATATATATATATATATATATATATATATATATACAGTACTGTATATGAATCTGGCAATAATATTAGCCTGATTCTGATATTTGTGTTATCTTATATCTGGTATTTTATAAACCAAAACTTTGCATATATATGAGTGACTCCAGAATTTGTATTATAATGCAGAGTATTTCATCAAAAGCTTAATTACTAATATTTATTTCATGTGTTTACAGATGCCTTAATCTGACAATTTATTAATATAAAAGGATGTCTGCTTTTAAATTAGTGATTTAAAAAATTTGATGTAAAGTCCTTAATTTGAATATTGTTTAATTGATAAGTATATTTATGATCATTATTGGCCTGTATTATGAGGTGTAGGAGTAACCTATATGGTTTTGATTGGTCGTTTAATTTCTTGTCTTGATGGATGTGAATGATGTTTAATTATTATTTATTTAGGCTCTATTATTAGTTCAGATTATTTATAGATAGAATAATGTGCAATAGATGGCTCTTAAAACCTGTTAATTATTATATTATTATTATTACTTGACAATTGTCTCAACATTCCAATTTACTGTCCTCTTACTATAAGTGTTGTTTTAATTAGCACATAAATGATCTTCACGTAATATGGTTTATTTACCCCCATGACAATGCTTCAGTATTTGTAAAGTTATAATTCCCGGTTATTAAGGTAATTAGAGAAATAACAAACCCTGAATATATGAACGTTAAAAGCATTTTGGTATGTGCAAAATATTCTTGTTTTGCAAGAACACTGGCTTACATCTTATGAATATCAAAACCACTTCAAATTTATTGATAGTTCTTTTTCCACTGCCAGTATTGACATGTCTATTGACTGGTCAGGTCCTGGAAGACCCTATGGTGCTGCTGCTATCCTGGGCATAACCATATGCAATGTAAAGTTGAGGTTGTCAATATTGTATCAGGGCTCACTCCTGCTATACTTGTGTCCTATAGTTATCTGGAGATGATTTCGGGGCTTATCGTCCCCCACGGCCCGGTCCTCGACCAGGCCTCCTTTTTGTTACACAATCCCAAGGAAGCAGCCTGCAGCTGTTGTCTATCTCTCAGGTACATATTTACTGCGTGGCGAACAGACTCATCAGGATGAAAAAAACTCTGCCCATTTGTTTTCGTCTCCACCAAGGATCGAACCCGGAACCTCAGGACTACGAATCCGATGTGCTGTCCACTCAGGTGTCAAGCCCCTTTGCTCAGGGGCCTGAAAGGTGCTCAGCAGTATTTGATTATGTGTGTGTGTATATGCATGGTTTCCACAAGCAATATCAACTGTGCAGATGAGTATGGAAATATATGATCAGAAATATATCAATTGACTAATTTGTATCATAATGCTGAACTCATGGGTGGTAGGTGATTTTTAACACTGATTTTACCCGCTAAGATGTATACTTAAATTTGTTTAATGAATTCATGGATGCTGAAAATTTACATAATCCTGCTATTAATGATTTATTTACTATTACTATAGCTTTATGTCATGAGATAGGAATGGAAGGTCTCATATTGATCATTTTCTTATTGATGATATAACTGGTCACACCTTTAAGTATAAGGCTGTCAGTGATGACAACCTGTCCTGGTATCATCCTGCCATGGCCACCTCCAATATACCTCACTCACAAGTTGCTGCTGCCAAAGATAACATAAACCTCCCTAGAACACACCTAAACGTAGGAAGGCCACTCTTGCTGACCTGGATAAGTTTAAATGCCTGCTTAACCAATACTCAAATCACAAGTGATGCAATTGCTTGCAATATTATTCAGTGCAATTTGCATCAGAACAATCTCAAGGACTTTTTCACATCTGTCGTTTCAGTGCTAGATAGGGTAGGGGAAGAGAGTATTTATCTTATAAGCAATTAAAGAAGTAGTATGCCAGGTTGGAATAATCATGTTAGGGAAATTCAAAATAGATCTACCTTTTGGCATAACCTACAGAAAGTTGCAGGGGGCTCCAGATCTTTTGGAAAACTCTATGGAAAGTTGCAGGGTGCTCCAGACCATTTGGCATAACCTATGTAAAGAAGCAGGGGGGCCCAGAGACGGTTGGTGGCCCCAGCTCAGGTGCGGCAACAGGGCTCAATATCATCAAGAAAGAGAAAGATAATATTGTGAGATCAAAAGTTGCCGATAATCTTTCAAGGAAAAAGTTTTATAATTTTTTGGGTGAAATTAGAAACAAAAGGTTCATGCAGAGGAGTAACAAAAGTTATAGATGATGTCTCTGGGGCACATTAATATATGAAATGGTTTAAAAGAAAAATCTTTAACATTGTAGAACACTGCGAGGTGCAGGACAGATGAGACTGAAACTGACCTAATTACAGCTATATGTGAAATCTGCCTGGACCCTGCCCCCCCCCCAATGTTAAACACCTGCACACAGTAACCCCTGTAATGACCCTAATGTTAAACACCTGCACACAATAACCCCTGTAATGGCCCTAATGTTAAACACCTGCACACAGTAACCCCTGTAATGACCCTAATGTTAAACACCTGCACACTGTAACCCCTGTAATGGCCCTAATGTTAAACACCTGCACACTGTAACCCCTGTAATGGCCCTAATGTTAAACACCTGCACACAGTAACCCATGTAATGCTTGAGAAAACTTAGAAAGCTAAACAATAGGAATTATAAAATTTTACATAATTAAGATATAATATAGTAATATATTATATATTACTTTTTTTTCGTATACAAGGGTTATTACATTCTTGGACACCCAATAGCATGCATAGCTTTTTAGGTGAATGTCTATGTGTCTTACAGGCTCTCTCTCCCATGGTACATCACCACCATGTGTCTTACAGGCACACTCTCCCATGGTACATCACCACCATGTGTCTTACAGGCACACTCTCCCATGGTACATCACCACCATGTGTCTTACAGGCACACTCTCCCATGGTACATCACCACAATGTGTCTTACAGGCACACTCTCCCATGGTACATCACCACCATGTGTCTTACAGGCACACTCTCCCATGGTACATCACCACCATGGGTCTTACAGGCACACTCTCCCATGGTACATCACCACCATGTGTCTTACAGGTACACTCTCCCATGGTACATCACCACCATGTGTCTTACAGGCACACTCTCCCATGGTACATCACCACCATGTGTCTTACAGGCACACTCTCCCATGGTACATCACCACCATGTGTCTTACAGGCACACTCTCCCATGGTACATCACCACCATGTGTCTTACAGGCACACTCTCCCATGGTACATCACCACAATGTGTCTTACAGGCACACTCTCCCATGGTACATCACCACCATGTGTCTTACAGGCACACTCTCCCATGGTACATCACCACCATGGGTCTTACAGGCACACTCTCCCATGGTACATCACCACCATGTGTCTTACAGGCACACTCTCCCATGGTACATCACCACCATGTGTCTTACAGGCACACTCTCCCATGGTACATCACCACCATGTGTCTTACAGGCACACTCTCCCATGGTACATCACCACAATGTGTCTTACAGGCACACTCTCCCATGGTACATCACCACCATGTGTCTTACAGGCACACTCTCCCATGGTACATCAACACCATGTGTCTTACAGGCACACTCTCCCATGGTACATCACCACCATGTGTCTTGCAGGCACACTCTCCCATGGTACATCACCACCATGTGTCTTACAGGCACACTCTCCCATGGTACAACACCATTTATCTTACAGGCACACTCTCCCATGGTACATCACCACCATGTGTCTTACAGGCACACTCTCCCATGGTACATCACCACCATGGGTCTTACAGGCACACTCTCCCATGGTACATCACCACCAAGTGTCTTACAGGCACACTCTCCCATGGTACATCACCACCATGTGTTGTACAGGCACACTCTCCCATGGTACATCACCACCATGTGTCTTACAGGCACACTCTCCCATGGTACATCACCACCATGTGTCTTACAGGCACACTCCCATGGTACATCACCACCATGTGTCTTACAGGCACACTCTCCCATGGTACATCACCACCATGTGTCTTACAGGCTCTCTCTCCCATGGTACATTACAACCACAATGTCTTACAGGCACACTCTCCCATGGTACATCACCACCATGTGTCTTACAGGCACACTCTCCCATGGTACATCACCACCATGGGTCTTACAGGCACACTCTCCCATGGTACATCACCACCATGTGTCTTACAGGCACACTCTCCCATGGTACATCACCACCATGTGTCTTACAGGCACACTCTCCCATGGTACATCACCACCATGTGTCTTACAGGCACACTCTCCCATGGTACATCACCACCATGTGTCTTACAGGCACACTCTCCCATGGTACATCACCACCATGTGTCTTACAGGCACACTCTCCCATGGTGCATCACCACCATGTGTCTTACAGGCACACTCTCCCATGGTGCATCACCAGCATGTGTTTTGACCTTGTCAAGCACAAGGCGAAGCTTGAAAAAGTTCAGAGGTATGCCACTTTACTAATCCCAGAACTAAGAGGCATTAGTTACAAGGAAAGGCTGCGTGAGAAAATATATCTCACGATACTGGAAGACAGAGTAAGGGGAGGCATGATCACTACCTACAAAATTCTCAGAGGAATTGACAGGGTTGATAAAGATAAACTGTTTAACACGGGTGGTACGCGAACAAGGGGACACAGGTGGAAACTGAGTACCCAAATGAGCCACAGGGGCGTTAGAAAGAACTTTTTCAGTGTCTGAGTAGTTAAAAATATAAAATACAAATACAAATATTTATTCAGGTAAAGTACATACATACAAGGTGAGATACACAACGTTGATGGATTTATAGATAGGGCTAGTACATACAATGCCTAAAGCCACTATTACGCAAAGCGTTTCGGCCAGGAAAAACACTAAGACTAAAACTTAATACTAATTGAGATTAAAGTATAAATTGTGTTGAGAAAAAAGAAGAAAAGAATGGAAAAAAGGAGGGGGGGGAACGTGGCAGAGAAAAAAACAAAAATACAATTTGGTCAACAAACATCATTGTTTAAAATAGTAGACATGGGTTGACATTTAGGGGTGAGGTAGGTTACATGGAGTTAATTAGGTAGTGCTTAGTTTTTATCTTAAACTGGTTGAGAGAGGTACAGTCTTTAACATGGCTGGGAAGGTCATTCCACATTCTGGGTCCCTTGATTTGTAGAGCATTTCTAGTTTAATTAAGTCGCACTCTTGGAATATCAAATAGGTATTTGTTTCTGGCGTGGTGCCCATAAGTTCTGTTACAACCTTCTAGGAGGCTTTAAGGTTAGGAATGATATTACAGTTCAGCGTTTTATATAAATATAAAATACACATGAGAGGATGTGCAGTGACTTAATGTGTAACATATTCAGAGATTTGAGTAGGAGTACCGGTTAAGCAATCTTTTTAGCCATTTGAGTATGGCTAGCAGGAGCATCATTGATAATCTCTAACACATTTTGTACTAATAGTGATGTCAGACTAACAACAGATATTAGTTGATGACAGATGTCAGACTGATCAGACTAACTGACAGGACTCCCTTGGGGGGTCTCTAGCTTCACTATTCTACAAAGTAAATTGTCTGTCAATACTAACTCTTTCAATGGTACTGGGGGGTTTAGTGAATTAGACGAGAATCTTGCTTAGTCAGAAACATAATGACATGTGCCCATATGAGGCTTTGTCTCTGTTCTGTCTCAACTTCTGTACCGTCTAATGCTTGGTAATTTACATGAATTGCAGCTATATATCTAGAAAAAGCATCAGCTACAACATTTTGTTTTCCTTGGATATAACCAAATGTTGGGTTGAACTCTTGAATTGTGAGCAAATATCTAGCAAATTTTCCCACGTGATTTTTATTCTTGAAAAAAGGAATTAATGGTTGATGATCTGTAAGAACATGGACAGGATAATTATAAATTGTATTCCTCAAATATTTCAGAGTCCACACAACCGCTAAAGCTTCCCGCTCAGTTACCCTATAATTTTTCTCTTCTTTAGATATTGTACGGCTAGCATAAGCTATTGCATGATCTCTGTGACCTTCGGTTTGAAGTAATGCAGCACCCAAGCTTACATCACTAGCATCTATGACTAACATGTAAGATTTAGAAAAATCTGGGTACCTAAGGACAGGTGCAGTATTCAGTGCTGCTTTGAGTTTACTGTTCTTGAGCTTCTTCCCAAACAAAATGTTCATCTTTTCTTTGCAACCTGTAAAGTTGGGCTGCGATGACAGAGAAACCCCAGTAATAAATAAACGATAAAATTCAACAAGATCTGTGAAAGGTCTTACGGCTTTTGCATTACATGGCTATGGAAAATCATGGGCAGCAATAATTTTGTATTCATTCAAGGTATTTCCTGAAGATTAACTGCATGACCTTAGAAGTTAATCTTCTTTAAAAATTAGCACTTTGAGAGTTTTTTTTTAATTTGCTGTTGCTACTTTTGCAAGTACTTTCTCAAGGTTCTAGAAGTGAGTCTAAACATCTTGCATCATTATTATGAGATCATCGAGGTACACTCGAAGAGTACTACCTATCAATCTATGAAATAGATTCGTCACGAGCCTGGAAAAGGTTATTAGGTTGCTCTGCAAACCAAATGGCATTCTCTTTAAATGAAAATGACCATTAGGAATACGAAAGGCTTTCACCTGTTTACGTTCCGCATCAAATGGGATTTGCCAGAATCCTTGCAACAAATCTAAAGTTGAGAATACCTTGTTACGACCTATGTTTTGCAACAAATCATTTAGGACGAAGTGGGAAACAGTCAGGTATAGTTACTCTGTTCAGCTTCTGATAGTCGTTTCTGGTCTCTACGTCCCATCTTGTTTTAGAACGATAATCAAAAGAGTGTTCCTCGGTGAATTACTTAGCTATATTACATCATCCTGTAGCATTTCCTCTATAAGTCTATCAGTTTCTGCTCTCTGAGAATGTAGTAAACGATAAGCTGGTACGTAAATTGGTCTAGTTCCTGGCACAGGGGGAATTTTATGAGTAATA
Organism: Procambarus clarkii; assembly: GCF_040958095.1. Lineage (NCBI taxonomy): Eukaryota > Metazoa > Arthropoda > Malacostraca > Decapoda > Cambaridae > Procambarus > Procambarus clarkii. The sequence goes on along the minus strand of NC_091184.1, from coordinate 2,992,056 downwards.
AGAGGTGTAAGATCAAACGTTTCGCCTGGTAAAGTTACTGTTAAAGTAAAGTTACTGTTAAAGTAAAGTTACTGTTAAAGTAAAGTTAAAGGTAAAGTAAAGATAAGCTGCGCTATTCTTGTTCATAATTTCCTATAAGATGAACCATGGAGTCAGGGAAAATCAGAAGGAATGAAGTGTTGCACTTGCACCTCTGGCTGAGATCCACATTCTCCTGATGTGAGTGCACACACAACATGCTCCACGGAGACATCATCCACCACTCGCACCATTAACCAGTAATGGGCAAACTCTACAATGTGGGTGCCAGACTGGAGATGGATGTTGGCACTGCTAGTGTTTGCAACGTTACATTGTAACTGTACCATCCTGCCCTACATGAGAGGTAGGTTCAACATACTTACACGTTTCACTGTTTGCAATGATATCCAATAACTCATGCACTCCCTCAATCTTAACTTTAACTCTTGTGAGCGAGTGAGAGTGCAACACAGTTTCAGCAGCCGTAGAACCACTGCCCTCAGAGATGGAAGCCGCTAGGCGAGCAAGACAATGATAATCCGTTAGGGCGTCCCGTCAAGAAAGTCTCCATAATCACTTCCTGAGCAACCACACAACTACGATGCTTCAATTGAATGCCTGCTTTTCGGGTATGTTACTGTGACATGGGCCTGACAAACCAACGATGGCAAGTCGGCTGTCAACAAAATAAACATAACTGTTTGTTTTCACTGTTTGTAACTTACGTTGCTTAGGATGTCTGCGTCTTGCCTGGGGTCAAACTGACTTGGGTTTCATCAACAAATACAATTGGTCTTTTGTCAGTGTCCTCTGTCAAGTGTTCACATCTGTTTTTTGCAGCTACTGAATAAACAGGGAGGGGCACAAGTACTGGCTAACTTGATTGGGTTAGAAGGTTGCTTTGAGATTCTCCAGACGATGTGGTGTGAACAGTCTGAGCTCTTGGGTTCTGTGACTTGGTATTGTAGTTGGAGTGATTATTGTGAAGTGGCGGTTTGGCCACTATATAGAGTGGTGGTTTGACTTGGCAAGTTCTCTGAATCCTTCCTTAACCCCCTTCCCCCCCAACCCCCAACCCCCCAACCCCCTTCCCCCCAACCCCCTTCCCCCCAACCCCCTCCCCCAATGCTTACCGGTCAGAGTCAATAGTACCAAGTTCTGAAGATAGAAATTCTCTCTGTATATTTTGGCATATGATTATGTGTTCTCTTGTGTGTTTATATACTGCTCTTATGTTATACCAGCAGTTGTATTTTGTGATACTTAATTAGTTCGGTGTATACTCAAGGATTTATTTACTTGAAAATGTTTTATTCTGTGGTTGTAATATTTTAAAGAGTACTGAAGGTTTACTTGCAATGTAATACTGTGCCTATCGCGGCTCGGCGTCCGTCGCCAGCTTACTGTTCTCTGGCTTGTCAGCCGGGGCAGGTGCACTTGATCTTGCTCCTGGTTGTGGCACATATTTTCGGTCTAAGGACCTTGTAAGCTTCTGGGGTGTAATGTAACCATGTTTATGTGTGATGGATCGTAACTACCGATCTACACCATTTTTGTGGAACAGGTGGTAGATGATATTTTTGAATGGCATATATGTGGTGGGAATCTGATGACCTTGATTGATTGTTATGTATCCTAATTGATACTGATTACTCACCCACTAATTGATTATTGTGGCACCACCATCCTGTATAATAATAATAATAATAATAATAATAATAATAATAATAATAATCTTTATTTAGGTAAGGTACATACATAAAGAGATTTACAAAGTTTGTTGGCTTTATAGATAGAGCTAGTACATACAATGCCTAAAGCCACTATTACGCAAAGCGTTTCGGGCAGGAAAAACATTAATGACTACAGCTTAAAACTAATGGGTAAAAAGAAAAGATGTGATGAGTACATATAAAAAATAGAGGTAAAAGAGGGGGGAACATTGTTGAAAAAGCAGCACAAATACAATTACCAATTATTACAGAAAATTACATTCAAACAGCGTTGATTTGAAAAACAAAAAAACAAAAAATATACATGGGTTGACAACAGGGGGGTAAGGTGGGTTACATGGAATTTATTAGGTATAGCTTCGTTTTTAACTTAAACTGGTTGAGAGAGGTACAGTCTTTAACATGGTTGGGAAGGTCATTCCACATTCTGGGCCCCTTGATTTGTAGAGCATTTCTGGTTTGATTTAGTCGTACTCTAGGAATATCAAAACTGTATTTATTTCTGGTGTGGTGCTCATGGGTTCTGTTACAACCTTCTATGAAGCTTTTGAGATCAGGATTGGCATTATAGTTTAGCGTTTTATATATGTATAATACACATGAGAGAATGTGCAGTGACTTAATGTCTAACATATTCAGAGATTTGAGTAGGGGTACCGAGTGATGTCTGGGGCCAGAATTGGATATTGTCCTAATAGCAGCTTTGTGTTGAGTAATTAGAGGACGTAAGTGATTTTGGGTAGTAGAGCCCCAAGCACAAATACCATAGTTGAGATATGGATAGATAAGGGAGTAATAGAGAGTCACCAGGGCAGGGCGTGGTACATAATATCTGATCTTAGAAAGAATGCCCACAGTTTTTGAAACTTTTTTTGATATGTTTAGAATGTGTCCCTGCTATTACTATTATTGTTTAGAATGTATCCTTGCTATTGTAGCATGCTAGAATTAGTGTACCATTGCACTAGGATTGGAGCCTAGTGACAGCTAGTTCATAGGGTGTACAATTGATGTGTGCATGATAATGATTCCGAAAAGCTTTGATTGAAGCTATATTATATACTTTGGGAGTAGCAGTTGTATAAAGTTGTTTACCTATGTTACAGTGTCTTGCCTAGATATGCCCCAGTAAACCGGTAAATTTTGTTTACTTTTACTTAACCCTAGACAATAGTACTGAAGACCAGGTGGCATTATTGAGATTTTGACCAGGTCAGTGTTTCCAGTGATGCTGTGAAGCATGAAGACACGACAGGAGTTTACTTCGTAGTTGGTGAAAGAGGCACAGGGACTACAAACCCGAACACCGTGGTGGTCGAGGCCGACGAAGACCCACCCCAGCAAGGCCAAGAACGATCCCAGCCACTTGAAGAGCTTTTGCCAAACGAGCCCCAGGAGGTGAACGTTCGAACCCCGCACCTATGGGTTCCAGACATAGATGGTCACAGCTGCCTTTAACCCGAGGCAGGCTTCCTTCATGACCCAGCACAAGAAAGAATAATATTTATTAATTAAAAATATTATTATTATAATAATTATTATAATAATATAAATATTTAATAATTATTACTATTCCTTCATTACTGTAACTACATACACTTCACATTACCGTCATTACTGTAATCACATACACTAAACACTACCTTCATCACAATAATCACATACAAAACACACTTCCTTCACTACAATAACCATAACTACACAATACCATCATTACTGTAACTACACAATACCATCATTACTGTAACTACACAATACCATTATCAATGTAACTACACAATACCATCATCACTGTAACTACACAATACCATCATTACTGTAACTACACAATACCATCATTACTGTAACTACACAATACCATCATTACTGTAACTACACAATACCATCATCACTGTAACTACACAATACCATCATCACTGTAACTACACAATACCATCATTATTGTAACTACACAATACCATCATTACTGTAACTACACAATACCATCATCACTGTAACTACACAATACCATCCTCACTGTAACTACAAAATACCATCATTACTGTAACTACACAATACCATCATCACTGTAACTACACAATACCATCATTACTGTAACTACACAATACCATCATTACTGTAACTACACAATACCATCATTACTGTAACTACACAATACCATCATTACTGTAACTACACAATACCATCATTACTGTAACTACACAATACCATCATTACTGTAACTACACAATACCATCATTACTGTAACTACACAATACCATCATTGCTGTACCTACATACATTAAACTCAACTGTCACTGCTCTACCCACATACACTACACACTTTCGTCATTAATGTAATTTGAGGTGTTTTCGGAGCTTAGCTTCCTCATGGCCCGGTCGTCGACCAGGCCTCCTGTACCCACATTCACTACACACTACCGTTTTTACGGTAACCACATACACTTCACACTACCATCATCACAATAACCACATACACTACACACTACCTTCATTACAATAACCACATACACTACACACTACCATCATTACAATAACCACATACACTACACACTACCTTCATTACAATAACCACATACACTACACACTACCATCATCACAATAACCACATACCCTACACACTACCTTCATCACAATAACCACATACACTACACACTACCATCATTACAATAACCACATACACTACACACTACCTTCATCACAATAACCACATACACTACCTTCATCACAATAACCACACACACTACCATCATTACAATAACCACATACACTACACACTACCTTCATCACAATAACCACATACACTACACACTACCTTCATCACAATAACCACATACACTACACACTACCTTCATCACAATAACCACATACACTACACACTACCTTCATCACAATAACCACATACACTACACACTACCTTCATCACAATAACCACATACACTACACACTACCTTCATCACAATAACCACATACACTACACACTACCTTCATCACAATAACCACATACACTACCTCCATTACAATAACCACATACACTACACACTACCTCCATTACAATAACCACATACACTACCTTCATCACAATAACCACATACACTACACACTACCATCATTACAATAACCACATACACTACACACTACCTTCATTACAATAACCACATACACTACCTTCATCACAATAACCACATACACTACACACTACCATCATTACAATAACCACATACACTACACACTACCTTCATTACAATAACCACATACACTACCTTCATCACAATAACCACATACACTACACACTACCATCATTACAATAACCACATACACTACACACTACCTTCATTACAATAACCACATACACTACCTTCATCACAATAACCACATACACTACAAACTACCATCATTACAATAACCCTTAATGCAAGGTGTTTGTTCTCGGTTACGATGCATTCGCGATCATGTGCTCACCTCACTTAGATGTGCATATTCTGGAGAAAATCGAGCCGAAAAATTTACATTTCTGCAGAAATCGGGTGTGGTACATCAGACTTTTTCTTTATATGTTCTGAGCAGGGTGCTTATTGGGCGACCATGTGAAACTAATTTGAACGATGTAACGACATTACCTTAACGTATTAGATATATATAGGGTAGACTCGGTGTCGCTGTCATTTTCCGTACGGGTAATCTGCTGTTTTAGCGAGGGAGCCTTCTGACGGACCATTTGAAACTAATTTGAACGATGTAACGACATCACCTTAACGTATTAGATATATATAGGGTAGACTCGGTGTCGCTGTCATTTTCCGCACGGGTAACCTGCTGTCTAAGAGAACCATGCGAGGGAGCCTTCTGACGGATATTGGCGTATTGGCAACATTTGTCTCGTTGTGGAAAACTTTGGTGGGAATCTCAATTCAAACATTAACTATATTATACACTATGTTTGCATCCCATCCTCAAAATAAAGAGCTTATCAATTCCATGTCGCAATATAAATGTTCTTAACACAATTCACATTAATGGAGTATGCTTAGACTGAGTAAAAACTTCCCTCATCCAATGTTTAATGGAGTAAAATTTGTTGAATCATTAATGCCTTATTAAATCTTATGCAGCGCAAAGATTTAAAGACTTCAAATACAAAGTTCAAAATACACTGAATACAACACCATGAAAAGTGGATGAATTGCAATCGGTGAGGTATGCACATGTAAGCTGCAAAGCTGAAGTACTGTGCTTTATTAAAAGAATTTTTTTGAGGGATATTCCTGCGCGGGCCCTAAGCCTGTGGTTGGCTTACTAAGTGTTCTTTATATGTTCAGAGCAGGGTGCTTATTGGGCGACCATTTGAAACTCATTTGAACGATGTAACGACATCACCTTAACGTATTAGATATATATAGGGTAGACTCGGTGTCGCTGTCATTTTCCGCAAGGTAATCTGCTGTTTTAGAGAACCATGCGAGGGAGCCTTCTGACGGACCATTTGAAACTAATTTGAACGATGTAACGACATCACCTTAACGTATTAGATATATATAGGGTAGACTCGGTGTCGCTGTCATTTTCCGCACGGGTAATCTGCTGTCTGAGAAAATCATGCCAGGGAGCCTTCTGACGGATATTGGCGTATTGGCAACATTTGTCTCGTTGTGGGAAACTTTGGTGGGAATCTCAATTCAAACATTAACTATATTATACACTATGTTTGCATCCCATCCTGGCCGAACATTTGAAACTCAAATGAACGATGTAATGACATCACCTTAACGTATTCGATACATATAGGGTAGACTTGGTGTTTTTTGCATATTCCTCATGTGTAATCTGCTGTTTTAGAGAACCATGCGAAGGAGCCTACAGAGGAGTATTGACGAATTGTCGACATAGTGTCTCGTTGTTGCCAGAGAAAAGGAGCAAATGTTTCCCATTATTTTGTTTTTAGGCTCCAGTCTTTTCCCTCAATGCAAGGTGCTAGTTCTCGTTTCCGGTGCGGTCGCGATCATGTGCTCACCTCACTTAGATGTGCTTATTCTGGAGGAAATCGAGCCGAAAAATTTACCTTTCTCCAGAAATCGAATGTAGTACATCACACTTTTTCGTTATATGTTCTGAGCAGGGTGCTTACTGGCCGAACATTTGAAACTCAAATGAACGATTTAATGACATGACCTTAACGTAATCGATACATATAGGGTAGACTCATATAGGTGTTTTTTGCACATTCCTCATGGGTAATCTGCTGTTTTAGAGAACCATGCGAAGGAGCCTACAGACGAGTATTGACGAATTGTCGACATAGTGTCTCGTTGTTTCGAGAGAAAAGTAGCATATGTTTCAATTTTCGTTTTTTGGCTCCAGTATTTTCCCTTAATGCAAGGTGTTTGTCCTCGGTTACGGTGCATTCGCGATCATGTGCTCATCTCACTTAGATGTGCATATTCTGGAGAAAATCGAGCCGAAAAATTTACCTTTCTGCAGAAATCGGGTGTGGTACATCAGACTTTTTCTTTATATGTTCAGAACAGGGTGCTTATTGGGCGACCATTTGAAACTAATTTGAACGATGTAACGACATCACCTTAACGTATTAGATATATATAGGGTAGACTCGGTGTCGCTGTCATTTTCCGCACGGGTAACCTGCTGTCTGAGAGAACCATGCGAGGGAGCCTTCTGACGGACCATTTGAAACTAATTTGAACGATGTAACGACATCACCTTAACGTATTAGATATATATAGGGTAGACTCGGTGTCGCTGTCATTTTCCGCACGGGTAACCTGCTGTCTGAGAGAACCATGCGAGAGAGCCTTCTGACGGATATTGGCGTATTGGCAACATTTGTCTCGTTGTGGGAAACTTTGGTGGGAATCTCAATTCAAACATTAACCATATTATACACTATGTTTGCATCCCATCCTCAAAATAAAGAGCTTATCAATTCCATGTCGCAATATAAATGTTCTTAACACAATTCACAATGGAGTATGCTTAGACTGAGTAAAAACTTCCCTCATCCAATGTTTAATGGAGTAAAATTTGTTGAATCATTAATGCCTCATTAAATCTCATGCAGCGCAAAGATTTAAAGACTTCAAATACAAAGTTCAAAATACACTGAATACAACACCATGAAAAGTGGATGAATTGCAATCGGTGAGGTATGCACATGTAAGCTGCAAAGCTGAAGTACTGTGCTTTGTTAAAAGAATTTTTTTAGGAGGGATATTCCTGCGCGGGTCCTAAGCCTCTGGTTGGCTTACTAAGTGTTCTTTATATGTTCAGAGCAGGGTGCTTATTGGGCGACCATTTGAAACTCATTTGAACGATGTAACGACATCACATTAACGTATTCGATATAAATAGGGTAGACTCGGTGTTGGTGTCATTTTCCGCACGGGTAACCTGCTCTCTGAGAGAACCATGCGAGGTAGCCTTCAGACAGATACTGGCGTATTGGCAACATTTGTTTCGTTGTGGTAAACTTTGGTGGGAATCTCAATTCAAACATAAACTATATTATACACTATGTTTGCATCCCATCCTGGCCGAACATTTGAAACTCAAATGAACGATGTAATGACATCACCTTAACGTATTCGATAGATATAGGGTAGACTCGGTGTTTTTTGCACATTCCTCATGGGTAATCTGATGTTTTAGAGAACAATGCGAAGGAGCCTACAGACGAGTATTGACGAATTGTCGACATAGTGTCTCGTTGTTGCCAGAGAAAAGGAGCAAATGTTTCCCATTATTTTGTTTTTAGGCTCCAGTCTTTTCCCTCAATGCAAGGTGCTAGTTCTCGTTTCCGGTGCGGTCGCGATCATGTGCTCACCTCACTTAGATGTGCTTATTCTGGAGGAAATCGAGCCGAAAAATTTACCTTTCTCCAGAAATCGAATGTGGTACATCACACTTTTTCGTTATATGTTCTGAGCAGGGTGCTTACTGGCCGAACATTTGAAACTCAAATGAACGATTTAATGACATGACCTTAACGTAATCGATACATATAGGGTAGACTCATATAGGTGTTTTTTGCACATTCCTCATGGGTAATCTGCTGTTTTAGAGAACCATGCGAAGGAGCCTACAGACGAGTATTGACGAATTGTCGACATAGTGTCTCGTTGTTTCGAGAGAAAAGTAGCAAATGTTTCAATTTTCGTTTTTTGGCTCCAGTATTTTCCCTTAATGAAAGGTGTTTGTTCTCGGTTACGGTGCATTCGCGATCATGTGCTCATCTCACTTAGATGTGCATATTCTGGAGAAAATCGAGCCGAAAAATTTACCTTTCTGCAGAAATCGGGTGTGGTACATCAGACATTTTTTCTTTATATGTTCAGAGCTGGGTGCTTATTGGGCGACCATTTGAAACTAATTTGAACGATGTAACGACATCACCTTAACGTATTAGATATATATAGGGTAGACTCGGTGTCGCTGTCATTTTCCGCACGGGTAACCTGCTGTCTGAGAGAACCATGCGAGGGACCCTTCTGACGGACCATTTGAAACTAATTTGAACGATGTAACGACATCACCTTAACGTATTAGATATATATAGGGTAGACTCGGTGTCGCTGTCATTTTCCGCAAGGTAATCTGCTGGTTTAGAGAACCATGCGAGGGAGCCTTCTGACGGACCATTTGAAACTAATTTGAACGATGTAACGACATCACCTTAACGTATTAGATATATATAGGGTAGACTCGGTGTCGCTGTCATTTTCCGCACGGGTAATCTGCTGTCTGAGAAAATCATGCCAGGGAGCCTTCTGACGGATATTGGCGTATTGGCAACATTTGTCTCGTTGTGGGAAACTTTGGTGGGAATCTCAATTCAAACATTAACTATATAATACACTATGTTTGCATCCCATCCTGGCCGAACATTTGAAACTCAAATGAACGATGTAATGACATCACCTTAACGTATTCGATACATATAGGGTAGACTTGGTGTTTTTTGCATATTCCTCATGTGTAATCTGCTGTTTTAGAGAACCATGCGAAGGAGCCTACAGACGAGTATTGACGAATTGTCGACATAGTGTCTCGTTGTTTCGAGAGAAAAGTAGCATATGTTTCAATTTTCGTTTTTTGTCTCCAGTATTTTCCCTTAATGCAAGGTGTTTGTCCTCGGTTACGGTGCATTCGCGATCATGTGCTCATCTCACTTAGATGTGCATATTCTGGAGAAAATCGAGCCGAAAAATTTACCTTTCTGCAGAAATCGGGTGTGGTACATCAGACTTTTTCATTATATGTTCAGAACAGGGTGCTTATTGGGCGACCATTTGAAACTAATTTGAACGATGTAACGACATCACCTTAACGTATTAGATATATATAGGGTAGACTCGGTGTCGCTGTCATTTTCCGCACGGGTAACCTGCTGTCTGAGAGAACCATGCGAGGGAGCCTTCTGACGGACCATTTGAAACTAATTTGAACGATGTAACGACATCACCTTAACGTATTAGATATATATAGGGTAGACTCGGTGTCGCTGTCATTTTCCGCACGGGTAACCTGCTGTCTGAGAGAACCATGCGAGAGAGCCTTCTGACGGATATTGGCGTATTGGCAACATTTGTCTCTTTGTGGGAAACTTTGGTGGGAATCTCAATTCAAACATTAACTATATTATACACTATGTTTGCATCCCATCCTCAAAATAAAGAGCTTATCAATTCCATGTCGCAATATAAATGTTCTTAACACAATTCACAATGGAGTATGCTTAGACTGAGCTTTCTGACGGACCATTTGAAACTAATTTGAATGATGTAACGACATCACCTTAACGTATTAGATATATATAGGGTAGACTCGGTGTCGCTGTCATTTTCCGCACGGGTAACCTGCTGTCTGAGAGAACCATGCGAGGGAGCCTTCAGTCGGATATTGGCGTATTGGCAACATTTGTCTCTTTGTGGGAAACTTTGGTGGGAATCTCAATTCAAACATTAACTATATTATACACTATGTTTGCATCCCATCCTCAAAATAAAGAGCTTATCAATTCCATGTCGCAATATAAATGTTCTTAACACAATTCACAATGGAGTATGCTTAGACTGAGTAAAAACTTCCCTCATCCAATGTTTAATGGAGTAAAATTTGTTGAATCATTAATGCCTCATTAAATCTCATGCAGCGCAAAGATTTAAAGACTTCAAATACAAAGTTCAAAATACACTGAATACAACACCATGAAAAGTGGATGAATTGCAATCGGTGAGGTATGCACATGTAAGCTGCAAAGCTGAAGTACTGTGCTTTGTTAAGAGAATTTTTTTAGGAGGGATATTCCTGCGCGGGTCCTAAGCCTCTGGTTGGCTTACTAAGTGTTCTTTATATGTTCAGAGCAGGGTGCTTATTGGGCGACCATTTGAAACTCATTTGAACGATGTAACGACATCACATTAACGTATTCGATATAAATAGGGTAGACTCGGTGTTGGTGTCATTTTCCGCACGGGTAACCTGCTGTCTGAGAGAACCATGCGAGGTAGCCTTCAGACAGATACTGGCGTATTGGCAACATTTGTTTCGTTGTGGTAAACTTTGGTGGGAATCTCAATTCAAACATAAACTATATTATACACTATGTTTGCATCCCATCCTGGCCGAACATTTGAAACTCAAATGAACGATGTAATGACATCACCTTAACGTATTCGATACATATAGGGTAGACTTGGTGTTTTTTGCACATTCCTCATGTGTAATCTGCTGTTTTAGAGAACCATGCGAAGGAGCCTACAGACGAGTATTGACGAATTGTCGACATAGTGTCTCGTTGTTTCGAGAGAAAAGTAGCAAATGTTTCAATTTTCGTTTTTTGGCTCCAGTATTTTCCCTTAAGCAAGGTGTTTGTTCTCGGTTACGGTGCATTCGCGATCATGTGCTCATCTCACTTAGATGTGCATATTCTGGAGAAAATCGAGCCGAAAAATTTACCTTTTTGCAGAAATCGGGTGTGGTACATCAGACTTTTTCTTTATATGTTCAGAGCAGGGTGCTTATTGCGCGACCATTTGAAACTAATTTGAACGATGTAACGACATCACCTTAACGTATTAGATATATATAGGGTAGACTCGGTGTCGCTGTCATTTTCCGCACGGGTAACCTGCTGTCTGAGAGAACCATGCGAGGGAGCCTTCTGACGGACCATTTGAAACTAATTTGAACGATGTAACGACATCACCTTAACGTATTAGATATATATAGGGTAGACTCGGTGTCGCTGTCATTTTCCGCAAGGTAATCTGCTGTTTTAGAGAACCATGCGAGGGAGCCTTCTGACGGACCATTTGAAACTAATTTGAACGATGTAACGACATCACCTTAACGTATTAGATATATATAGGGTAGACTCGGTGTCGCTGTCATTTTCCGCACGGGTAATCTGCTGTCTGAGAAAATCATGCCAGGGAGCCTTCTGATGGATATTGGCGTATTGGCAACATTTGTCTCGTTGTGGGAAACTTTGGTGGGAATCTCAATTCAAACATTAACTATATAATACACTATGTTTGCATCCCATCCTGGCCGAACATTTGAAACTCAAATGAACGATGTAATGACATCACCTTAACGTATTCGATACATATAGGGTAGACTTGGTGTTTTTTGCATATTCCTCATGTGTAATCTGCTGTTTTAGAGAACCATGCGAAGGAGCCTACAGAGGAGTATTGACGAATTGTCGACATAGTGTCTCGTTGTTGCCAGAGAAAAGGAGCAAATGTTTCCCATTATTTTGTTTTTAGGCTCCAGTCTTTTCCCTCAATGCAAGGTGCTAGTTCTCGTTTCCGGTGCGGTTGCGATCATGTGCTCACCTCACTTAGATGTGCTTATTCTGGAGGAAATCGAGCCGAAAAATTTACCTTTCTCCAGAAATCGAATGTGGTACATCACACTTTTTCGTTATATGTTCTGAGCAGGGTGCTTACTGGCCGAACATTTGAAACTCAAATGAACGATTTAATGACATGACCTTAACGTAATCGATACATATAGGGTAGACTCATATAGGTGTTTTTTGCACATTTCTCGTGGGTAATCTGCTGTTTTAGAGAACAATGCGATGGAGCCTACAGACGAGTATTGACGAATTGTCGAGGTAAGGGGGGTCTAAACACTTTGGTTATGGGTTAGGATAAGGAAAATTGGGTAAATGGTAATTGAATAGTTTTGGAGTTATATCCCTTTCTAACTAAGGTTAGGTTAAGAATGGTTAAGTTGAACTGATGTAGAGAAAATTCCCATTATTATCATATTTTCCATTAACCTCCCTCCCTTGGAAATAGAGGTTATGTTGATGATGGTTGTATTGATGTGAAAAAAATGCTACGAATATGATGCAATATTGAACCAAGATCCGTGTATCAGAGGTTAGGTCCAGGGTGGTTGGGTTGATGCATAAACAATACTTTCTTCCCATAAATACGATAAATTTGAAGTTAGATAAAGGGAGGTTAGGTCCAGGGCGGTTGGGTTGATGCACAACCAACACGTTCCTCCCATATTTACGATAAATTTGAAGTTAGATAAAGGGAGATTAGGTCCAGGGCGGTTGGGTTGATGCACAACCAACACGTTCCTCCCATATTTACGATAAATTTGAAGTTAGATAAAGGGAGGTTAGGTCCAGAACGGTTGGGTTGATGTGTAAAAACAAAAACACCTATCCAACAATATAGCTACAATATTGAACACAATTCCAAGTTTTAAAGGAGAGGGGCTGTTAGGACCATATCCAAAACAACACTTTTCTATGAATATGGTTACAATGTTCAACAAAGAACCTAGTAGGTTAGGCACAGTGCGGATAGGTTCATATCCAAAACTTCACTTTTCGAAGAATATAGGAAAAATATTCAACAAAGCTCCAAGACTCTTGCAGGTTAGGCACGGGCATTTAGCTCCATATCCAAAAACATCACTTCTCTGAGTATATGTCGTATCAGAGGTTAGGTCCAGGTAAGATGGAATGGGTGAAAATGTGGGTAAAATGGGCTTTGGCTGTGCTATGTTACACATCACTTAGGCATATTTGGTGGAAATTGTCTCCAATTTGGTGGCGATAGCTGAAATTTCCCCAACTTTAATCAAATCTGCTAGGTCTGGGTTAGGTAAGGCTATGTAGGGTAGGTTGGAATATGTGAAAACTTGAAAATCTAGGCTTGAATATGCTAGGTCAGGTTAGGTGAGGTCGTGTAGGGAAGGACATATATATATAATATCTTAGGGGTAATGAACTAGCATGTTTATGAAATAGTGTAAATTTTCCTATTTGGGGTTCGAGCTATATGACAAACTCATGTAATGTTTGGACAGAGGTGACAGAGGCTTGTATGTGAGGATATGGGATGCTCATATTTAGTTAGTTTAACTTTTACTAGGTTGAATTTAGGTATATTTGTGTAGTATAAGTATATTTTTTGATAGATTTAGATGAGTTTAGGTTTTAATAGGGTGCATTTTGATAAGATATAGCAAATTTGCCTAAAATTATCATAGAAAATACTGACTTCACCAAACCTAACATAACTAAGGCTAGAATAAATGTCTGTCAGATGGTTTGCATAAATAAATATGGGTGGTCTGATTGGAGAGGATGTAACAAGGAAGGTATTAATAAGACATTAAAAACAGTGGACATATGTTAGATGAATAGTTTAGCGCTAATAATGTTGAAATTTTGATGGAAAATGAATGTGTTTTATATTGAGCTCATTGGAAGTCATATATACCATTTATTTATGTGAAATTCTGACTTTTGGGGAGTTGGTTAAACTCAGCATATTATTATTAATGTCCTAAATATACCCAGAAAAATATCATGCAAATTGTGTATTGTTTGACCTAGTTGGTTGTGTTTGTATTTGTACATATATTGCACAATTAATATACTTGTGTATTAATTGTGCAGATTATGTATTTTGCATTCATTGCATATTATTGCAATTATGTATTGATTATATTTCTATAAATTGTGTATTGCTTTGTGCAAGTCGTATGTATTAATTGTATATGTATTTGTGTATTAAATGTACAACTAGAAATTTTCTAGTTGTGTATTTAATGAATATGTGCTAGTTATGTATTGTTCAGTTGTGTATTGATTTCATTTTTGAGCAAGTTGTGTAAATGTCGCAATTGTATTTGTGTAAATCGTGTATTTATGCTAGTTGCGTATTTTCATATTTGGGGTAGTTATGTATTGTACGTACTTGTGCTAGATATGTATTTGTGCAAGTTGTGTAATAATTATGAAAGATGTGTAATATATGTGAAAGTTGTGTATTAATTGCGCATGTTGTGTAATTGCATATGGACGAATTGTTTATTTATACCTTTGTTTATTGATTGTCATTGCGCAAGTCGAGAAATTTTATAGCAAGTTTTCTTGTATTAATTGTGCAAAGATGTACAATAATTACACAAATTGTGTAATAATAATTGTGTAATAAAACATGGACAATAATTACACAAATTGTGTAATAATTGTCCATGTTTTATAATAATGTTTGTGCTAATAGTGCATTTATGCAAGTTGTGTTTTAAATTTGTTGAAGTGGGACTGGTGCAACTGTATTTTTGCGTGCAAATTGTGTATTTTGTTAAGCTCTGTAATCTGAAAAAATAGACCTTAATGGTGTAAGTGCATTTTGGTTTATGAGACCATGTATGAGTATTTTGTGAAAATTATGTATGTGGAATTGTGTAATTTTAGTGAAAGCGCATTTTTGATTGTCTAAATGCATAAGCATTTTGATATATTTGTGCAAATACCATACTTTGTGTAAATGTCATACTCTGAGTGTACATGCAATATTGTGTAAATGGTATATTTTTGTGTGCAACTGACATATTTTGTATGTAAATGTCATATTTTTGTGTGATGGTATATTTTGAGTGTAAACAATATATTTTGTGCATAAATGGCATATTTGGGGTGTAACTGCTGTATTTTCTGTGTAAGGCATAAATCACATCTGATAAATGGGGGGAAATGGTGGCAAAAAACTAGGCTATTCTCTATGAATGTATGGGTTGTGGAGTATGTGTAGGTATGTATGCATGTATTTGCGAGTGTTGGTTTAGAAACAAGTTAGCTGATTTGTGTAGAAAAACTAGGATTTTTTATTTTTGAGGTGTAGAAATGATTAGCCTATGAATATAGTGGCTAACATCCAGCTGAGCTGCTAGATGGATGAATTGAGGTGCGACATTTGGATAGCTATTTGATGGATGTGAGGACAGTTGACTAACCTATGAACAAAGCAACTAATCCGCTGTGCTGCCAGATGTGTGGTAACTACTTGTGGATTATAGTAGAATATCTAGCTATAGGGTTTCATAATTGCTGTTGTGTATAAAACTAGAATGACAGCTATTTATTAAAACTATTATTGCAAACTAATACTTTAAGTGGGATCCCTTGGTTGTTTTAAGTATAGAGTATATGAATGAGATTGGGTGGAGATATATAGGAGTGGTCTCGTATGGGCCAATAGGACCTCTGCAGTCACCTGTATCCTGATGTTCAGCTTACCTGCTATGCTGCCAGATGTACGATTCTGCTTAAATTGCGCTACGACATTTGGGCTGCTGTTTTAGTTTTTGAACCCATCATTGCATAATGATTACAGTTGTGGATGACTAAAATGTATATTCTTAAACCTCTGATTAGGTTAGGTGGGGATAGATAGTCTAGTCATTTTTGTATAATAACAACATCAAATACACATGCCAGTAGGACGCTAAAGGCCGCATAGGTCATCTGGTGACGTCATACATAGGTGACCAGTCAGGTGCTGTGATACCTTGACACTTATATGCTAATGGCCAACAATACCTTATCCCTATACCTGAGGTCGCTTTTCACGATGTCACTAAACAACAACAATAACTGGTCTGTAGAATGTATTTGTTTGCTATATATAATAAGTTAGGTTAGGATGGTTTGATCGGGTTTATGAATATCAGAAAATATAAGCAATGAGTGAAAATACGAGCTAATGTAGCTGAATATCGACTCTGGTGAAGCACAGAGTACAGTTGAGGTATTAAGCCTGATTAAGAGTTCACACTTATGTGTGAACCTCCTGGGATCCGCGTTTATCGCGTTGGCTGGAAGCTCATTGGGGGTCTTGCAGCGCATTAGGGATGATGATGTCAGAAACGAAGGCCTTATTTCAAAACATGAGAGGCTTGCTTTTACTGAATGAGTATTTTTGATTTGTTATATGCTACAGTAAGGTGTGCGAGGTATGTTTTGAGCGAATGTGAGACGTGTATGCAGTTAGGGTCAATATTGGATTACTACTGAACTTGCATTGAAATTGCCAATGCCCAGGGCTCTGTTTTTTCATATATATGACTGATAGCAGTTTTCATTTTTATTTTGCCCTATGAGAAATAAACGATCCTTCAAGGATGATTGTCAAAGCTCAAATTACATTCTCTAGAGAGACGAAGAACAAGAAATAGGGGTGACATGATAGAGGTGTGACTGAATGGTCATAGTAAAGTGAGATATTAATAACTTATTAAACGTATAAACATGAAACAGAACAGGAATAAATTGGATAGGTTTTAGATATAGGAAAAGACCTGGGTAAATACAGGTAGCAGGGGACGAACTTGAAAATACACACATAGCTTCTTGCTCTGTGTTGCTCCCCCTTTTGCTACATGCAATGGCCGATGGTTGGAAGTAAATAGGAAATTAAAAATAGACTAGGGATGATGGTATTTTACATTAGGTTCAGGGTTACTGTTGTATCGCAAAACACACGACTCATAGACCGGCTTTTTAATCCCCTTGATCGTGCCTGTGCAGGAATGCTCAGCGGCTAGCTGGTGACGACATTGACCATTAGCGATGTCTGTGCAAGGTTCACTGGGGTAACGAAATTTGGGTATGCCAGGGACCGGCCTTTTAATCCTACCCCCAGGCAAATTGAAGACTGGCTACCCGATCAGGTAACAAAAAACACACGAGACAAGTACTGGCCATCACCATTTGTAACGAAAAACACACGAGACAAGTACCGGCCGTCGAAAAAAGTTCGTGAAACCGGGGGTGCAAGTACCGGCCGTCGAAAAAAGTATGTGAAACCGGGGGTGCAAGTACCAGCCGTCGAAAAAAGTACGTGAAACCGGGGGTGCAAGTACCGGCCGTCGAAAAAAGCAAAACGGCCGGTACTTGTCATACTTTACACTACTAGCCGGGGCAGGTGCACTTGAACTTGCTCCTGGTTGTGGCACATATTTTCGGTCTAAGGACCTTGTAAGCTTCTGGGGTGTAATGTAACCATGTTTATGTGTGATGGATCGTAACTACCGATCTACACCATTTTTGTGGAACAGGTGGTAGATGATATTTTTGAATGGCATATATGTGGTGGGAATCTGAGGACCTTGATTGATTGTTATGTATCCTAATTGATACTGATTCCTCACCCACTAATTGATTATTGTGGCACCACCATCCTGTATCCATGCTATTGTAGCATGCTAGAATTAGTGTACCAATGCACTAGGATTGGAGCCTAGTGAGAGGTAGTTCATAGGGTGTGCAATTGATGTGTGCATAATAATGCTTCCGAAAAGCTTTGATTGAAGATATATTATATACTTTGGGAGTAGCAGTTGTATAAATTTGTTTACCTATGTTACAGTGTCTTGCCTAGATATGCCCCAGTAAACCGGTAAATTTTGTTTACTTTTACTTAACCCTAGACAATAGTACTGAAGACCAGGTGGCATTATTGAGATTTTGACCAGGTCAGTGTCCAGGTCAGTGACACGACAGGAGTTTACTTCGTAGTTGGTAAAAGAGGCACAGGGACTACAAACCCGAACACCGTGGTGGTCGAGGCCGACGAAGACCCACCCCAGCAAGGCCAAGAACGATCCCAGCCACTTGAAGAGCTTTTGCCAAACGAGCCCCAGGAGGTGAACGTTCGAACCCCGCACCTATGGGTTCCAGACATAGATGGTCACAGCTGCCTTTAACCCGAGGCAGGCTTCCTTCATGACCCAGCACAAGAAAGAATAATATTTATTAATTAAAAATATTATTATTATAATAATTATTATAATAATATAAATATTTAATAATTATTACTATTCCTTCATTACTGTAACTACATACACTTCACATTACCGTCATTACTGTAATCACATACACTAAACACTACCTTCATCACAATAATCACATACAAAACACACTTCCTTCACTACAATAACCATAACTACACAATACCATCATTACTGTAACTACACAATACCATTATCACTGTAACTACACAATACCATCATCACTGTAACTACACAATACCATCATCACTGTAACTACACAATACCATCATCACTGTAACTACACAATACCATCATTACTGTAACTAAACAATACCATCATTACTGTAACTACACAACACCATCATCACTGTAACTACACAATACCATCACCACTGTAACTACACAATACCATCATTACTGTAACTACACAATACCATCATTACTGTAACTACACAATACCATCATTACTGTAACTACACAATACCATCATTACTGTAACTACACAATACCATCATCACTGTAACTAAACAATACCATCATTATTGTAACTACACAACACCATCATCACTGTAACTACACAATACCATCATCACTGTAACTACACAACTCCATCATCACTGTAACTACACAATACCATCATTACTGTAACTACACAATACCATCATTACTGTAACTACACAATACCATCATTACTGTAACTACACAATACCATCATTACTGTAACTAAACAATACCATCATTACTGTAACTACACAATACCATCATTGCTGTACCTACATACATTACACTCAACCGTCACTGCTCTACCCACATACACTACACACTTTCGTCATTTATGTAATTTGAGGTGTTTTCGAAGCTTAGCTTCCTCACGGCCCGGTCGTCGACCAAGCCTCCTGTACCCACATTCACTACACACTACCGTTTTAACGGTAACCACATACACTTCACACTACCATCATCACAATAACCACATACACTACACACTACCTTCATCACAATAACCACATACACTACACACTACCATCATTACAATAACCACATACACTACACACTACCTTCATTACAATAACCACATACACTACACACTACCATCATTACAATAACCACATACACTTCACACTACCATCATCACAATAACCACATACACTACACACTACCTTCATTACAATAACCACACACACTACCTCCATTACAATAACCACATACACTACACACTACCTTCATCACAATAACCACATACACTACACACTACCTTCATCACAATAACCACATACACTACACACTACCTTCATCACAATAACCACATACACTACACACTACCATCATTACAATAACCACATACACTACACACTACCATCATTACAATAACCACATACACTACACACTACCATCATTACAATACCCACACACACTACACACTACCATCATCACAATAACCACATACACTACACACTACCATCATTACAATACCCACACACACTACACACTACCATCATCACAATAACCACATACACTACACACTACCTCCATTACAATAACCACACACACTACACACTACCTTCATTACAATAACCACACACACTACCTCCATCACAATAACCATATACACTACACACGACCATCCTCAACACTACACACACGACCATCCTCAACACTACACACACGACCATCCTCAACACTACACACGACCATCCTCAACACTACACACACGACCATCCTCAACACTACACAAGACCATCCTCAACACTACACACACGACCATCCTCAACACTACACACGACCATCCTCAACACTACACACGACCATCCTCAACACTACACACGACCATCCTCAACACTACACACGACCATCCTCAACACTACACACGACCATCCTCAACACTACACACGACCATCCTCAACACTACACACGACCATCCTCAACACTACACACGACCATCCTCAACACTACACAAGACCATCCTCAACACTACACACAACCATCCTCAACACTACACACACGACCATCCTCAACACTACACACACGACCATCCTCAACACTACACACGACCATCCTCAACACTACACACAACCATCCTCAACACTTCACACAACCATCCTCAACACTACACACAACCATCCTCAACACTACACACAACCATCCTCAACACTACACACAACCATCCTCAACACTACACACAACCATCCTCAACACTACACAAGACCATCCTCAACACTACACACACGACCATCCTCAACACTACACACACGACCATCCTCAACACTACACACAACCATCCTCAACACTACACACACAACTATCCTCAACACTACACACACAACCATCCTCAACACTACACACAAGACCATCCTCAACACTACACACAACCATCCTCAACACTACACACAACCATCCTCAACACTACACACAACCATCCTCAACACTACACACAACCATCCTCAACACTACACACACAACCATCCTCAACACTACACACAACCATCCTCAACACTACACACGACCATCCTCAACACTACACACACAACCATCCTCAACACTACACACACAACCATCCTCAACACTACACACACAACCATCCTCAACACTACACAAGACCATCCTCAACACTACACACGACCATCCTCAACACTACACACACAACCATCCTCAACACTACACACGACCATCCTCAACACTACACACACGACCATCCTCAACACTACACACAAGACCATCCTCAACACTACACACAACCATCCTCAACACTACACACACGACCATCCTCAACACTACACACAACCATCCTCAACACTACACACAACCATCCTCAACACTACACACACGACCATCCTCAACACTACACACACGACCATCCTCAACACTACACACAACCATCCTCAACACTACACACACAACCATCCTCAACACTACACACACAACCATCCTCAACACTACACACACGACCATCCTCAACACTACACACAACCATCCTCAACACTACACACACGACCATCCTCAACACTACACACACGACCATCCTCAACACTACACACACAACCATCCTCAACACTACACACGACCATCCTCAACACTACACACACGCCCATCCTCAACACTACACACACGCCCATCCTCAACACTACACACAACCATCCTCAACACTACACACACAACCATCCTCAACACTACACACACGACCATCCTCAACACTACACACACGACCATCCTCAACACTACACACACAACCATCCTCAACACTACACACACAACCATCCTCAACACTACACACACAACCATCCTCAACACTACACACACGACCATCCTCAACACTACACACACGACCATCCTCAACACTACACACACGACCATCCTCAACACTACACACACGACCATCCTCAACACTACACACACGACCATCCTCAACACTACACACACGACCATCCTCAACACTACACACACGACCATCCTCAACACTACACACACAACCATCCTCAACACTACACACACGACCATCCTCAACACTACACACACGACCATCCTCAACACTACACACACGACCATCCTCAACACTACACACAACCATCCTCAACACTACACACACGACCATCCTCAACACTACACACACAACCATCCTCAACACTACACACACAACCATCCTCAACACTACACACACAACCATCCTCAACACTACACACACGACCATCCTCAACACTACACACACGACCATCCTCAACACTACACACACAACCATCCTCAACACTACACACAAGACCATCCTCAACACTACACACAACCATCCTCAACACTACACACACGACCATCCTCAACACTACACACAACCATCCTCAACACTACACACACGACCATCCTCAACACTACACACAACCATCCTCAACACTACACACGACCATCCTCAACACTACACACACAACCATCCTCAACACTACACACACGACCATCCTCAACACTACACACACGACCATCCTCAACACTATACACACGACCATCCTCAACACTACACACACGACCATCCTCAACACTACACACACAACCATCCTCAACACTACACACACGACCATCCTCAACACTACACACACGACCATCCTCAACACTACACACACAACCAGCCTCAACACTACACACGACCATCCTCAACACTACACACACGACCATCCTCAACACTACACACACAACCATCCTCAACACTACACACACGACCATCCTCAACACTACACACACAACCATCCTCAACACTACACACAACCATCCTCAACACTACACACACGACCATCCTCAACACTACACACACGACCATCCTCAACACTACACACACAACCATCCTCAACACTACACACACGACCATCCTCAACACTACACAAGACCATCCTCAACACTACACACAAGACCATCCTCAACACTACACAAGACCATCCTCAACACTACACACAACCATCCTCAACACTACACACACGACCATCCTCAACACTACACACAAGACCATCCTCAACACTACACACACAACCATCCTCAACACTACACAAGACCATCCTCAACACTACACACACGACCATCCTCAACACTACACACAACCATCCTCAACACTACACACACGACCATCCTCAACACTACACACAAGACCATCCTCAACACTACACACACAACCATCCTCAACACTACACACAACCATCCTCAACACTACAAACGACCATCCTCAACACTACACACACGACCATCCTCAACACTACACACACAACCATCCTCAACACTACACACAAGACCATCCTCAACACTACACACACGACCATCCTCAACACTACACACACAACCATCCTCAACACTACACACAACCATCCTCAACACTACACACACGACCATCCTCAACACTACACACAACCATCCTCAACACTACAAACGACCATCCTCAACACTACACACACGACCATCCTCAACACTACACACAACCATCCTCAGCACTACACACACGACCATCCTCAACACTACACACACGACCATCCTCAACACTACACACAAGACCATCCTCAACACTACACACAAGACCATCCTCAACACTACACAAGACCATCCTCAACACTACACTCCACCATCCTAAACACTACACAAGACCATCCTCAACACTACACTCCACCATCCTAAACACTACACAAGACCATCCTCAACACTACACACAACCATCCTCAACACTACACACACGACCATCCTCAACACTACACACACGACCATCCTCAACAGTGCACACAAGACCATCCTCAACACTACACAAGACCATCCTCAACACTACACTCCACCATCCTCAACACTACACACACGACCATCCTCAACACTACACACACGACCATCCTCAACAGTGCACACAAGACCATCCTCAACACTACACAAGACCATCCTCAACACTACACTCCACCATCCTAAACACTACACAAGACCATCCTCAACACTACACAAGACCATCCTCAACACTACACTCCACCATCCTAAACACTACACAAGACCATCCTCAACACTACAAACGACCATCCTCAACACTACACACAACCATCCTCAACACTACACACACGACCATCCTCAACACTACACACACGACCATCCTCAACACTACACACAACCATCCTCAACACTACACACACGACCATCCTCAACACTACACACAAGACCATCCTCAACACTACACAAGACCATCCTCAACACTACACTCCACCATCCTAAACACTACACAAGACCATCCTCAACACTACACACAACCATCCTCATCACTACACACAACCATCCTCAACACTACACACACGACCATCCTCAACACTACACACACGACCATCCTCAACACTACACACAAGACCATCCTCAACACTACACAAGACCATCCTCAACACTACACTCCACTATTCTCAACACTACTCACAACCATCCTCAACACTACACACAACCATCCTCAACACTACACACGACCATCCTCAACACTTCACACAACCATCCTCAACACTACACACAACCATCCTCAACACTTCACACAACCATCCTCAACACTACACACGACCATCCTCAACACTTCACACAACCATCCTCAACACTACACACAACCATCCTCAACACTACACACAACCATCCTCAACACTACACACAACCATCCTCAACACTCTTCCACCCCCTCCTCATTTCCCCTCTCTTCACATCATCTTCATCTCTCGTCTTCTTTTCCCCTCCAACCCCTTCCCTTCCCTCCTCTCTCCCTGTTTATCATCTACCTCCCTCCCTCTCTCTCTCAACTTTCATCTCCTCCATTTTCCTCACCTCCCTTCCCTTTCCCCCCCTCTCTCCCTGAGCTGCACCTCGCCCTTCCCATGAATTATTATTTTTTCATTAATGTATATAGAAGGTCTCTTCCTCCTCCTCCCCCCCCCCCTCTTTCTCCTCCTCTTCCCTCTTTCTCCTCCTCTTCCCTCTTTCTCCTCCTCTTCCCTCTTTCTCCTCTCCCTCCCTCCTTTCTCCCCCTCTCCCCTCCCAATCTCACCCCCGTCTCTCTCTCCCTCTCCCCTCTTTCTCCCCCTCTCCCCTCTTTCTCCCCCTCTCCCCTCTTTCTCCCCCATAACAATATCTGTGTGAACACGGCCACTTACCTCTCCCTATGAAGGTTGGTCTGAGGGTGGTGGTGATTGGACAATATTTTCCCCTAACTAAATTCTGGATCATCCAGTATATTAAGTAAACTTATTGGGTCACTCTCCTAGTCAGACAGATTGAGTCCTCTGGCGAGCCTCCTCCCCCGACTGACGACAAGATGGAGACCATGAACCAGTATTACACCTACAAGAGGGAAACGAGTCACGTTGAGACGCCAGTTCCAGCCCCCAAGCGCCGCAAACTGGAAAATGGTTTCTGGGTGGGTTCATGGGATGATCACGAGGCAGCATTAAGCAAGATAATGGCAGAATGGGAGAAGATGTGGATTGTCGGTGGGAAGACATGGGGGAAGGACTGGGAAAACATGACGTACTGAGTTTGATATTTTTGTTTATGTAAATATTTTAAAATATTTAAAATAAATATATTGTGTAACACTATAAATGTGTTTTATTTACAATATTTCACATACAACGAGTCAATCACAAATGATATTGGTGTCGCCAACTACTGGCCATGAGCAAATAAGATGTCAAACTTTAAAGATTTAATGGTCACAGGTTGAGTAGGGGGTCAGGTGGTGTGAAGTGACCTTGCTTTCTGCTAAGGTGACAATTGCGGACGGCTGACAGGGTTGTGCCCATCAAACAAGCGACTGTTTAAGGTGTGGTAGGTAGAGAGCTTGAGGCTATGTCGTAAACCCCAAATGTTCTACATGATCCTTCCTGGCAAGAACTTCAATATTCTGTCTGCTGAGTAACCCTCTTAGAACCTGCCTATTTACATATAAAATGTCATCAATAAGTAGCATAATTATTGTTTTTTTGTTTCTTGCATTTTATTATTTTTGAAACATTAAAAATCTCTCTAACTCCACTCTAATGCTTGGACCACATAAAGTTTTTTAAGAGTGTCTGTAATACAGTTTACAAGAACAACATTCTGCTTACAAGAAATAAAATACTTGCATATTATTCTCAATTTCAGTTTTAATGGTCACAGCGAGAGAGAGATCACTTGTCCAGAAGTTCTCGCAGCCAGACTATACTGTCAGGCCGGGTGGGGGGGGGGGGGGGGGGGGAGAACTGACTGCCGTAGCCACACTATCAAACTTAGTATCAGAGACTTTGGTGAGTAAACTTGTAAGGTGACGTATAGTGTGTTTTCCAACTTAGGTGTTGGGTGATGTTCAGGGGCATTCAGTTGTAGTGATCTCAAATTCTTGTGTGGTGACTCAAAATGTGTATTAATGTTGACATATTGAACATCAAGTGAAAAAGGTGAATTATGATACCCATAATAGTAAATATATATTTGATTAACTTTTTAAATTGTCTTTAATTGTAATCCCTAGATCTTGGATATTGTAAGATAGAGTGGATGTAAGCTTGCAATACTGCAATACAATAAGCCCGCAGACTTAACTGCGGGCTCACCGTAGCCCGTGCTACTTGGAACGTTTTGTTCTGGGTAGCGGATCTTTAACAACAACAACAACATTTTGAATTAAAGATCCTTGGTTATATTCGTACAGCGGGTATATGGTAACCGCAGATAATATTGTTGCACAGACAAGTTCTGTTCCTTGTCTTATAGTTAACTAACTTGAATGGATGGTGGCAGCAATCTAGCAACCTTCTTCTATTTTTATATCTCTATTATTCTAGTACTCTATTTCTTGCTCTTCCACTTTTCTCCTTTCTCTTTCATTCTTAAACTTTCCCTTACCCCAAACCACCCATCCTGACTCCTCCCTCCCACCTCTCTAACTCCCTCACCCTTTTCATTTCTTCCTTAAATTTCATTCATTTCCGATACGTTACAAGTGTGTGTGTGTGTAATTACCTAAGTGTAATTACCTAAGTGTAGTTACAGGATGAGAGCCACGCTCGTGGTGTCCGGTCTACCCAGCACTCTTTGTCATATAACGCTTTAAAACTACTGACGGTTTTGGCCTAACACCACCTCACCTAACTTGTTCCAACCGTCTGCCACTCTGTTTGCGAAAGTGAATTTTTCTTCACCCTCTCCCTAACTCCCCTCGCTCCCCTATCCTCACTCCACCCGTTCCTGAGAGTTGGGGAACCAGTTGAGAGGGGAGGGGGGGGGGGGAGTGAGAGAGAGAGTGGGGGCGAGAGAAGGGGGGGGGGGGGGGTACTACTCACAGGCAGAAAGAAGGGACGAATGATATAGTGCGGTGAGAGAGAGACGAGACAAGCGCAGGCATTCAGATAGACGGGCAGACTGACACACACACACACACACACGCACACACACGCACACACACACACACACATACACACACATACACACACACACACACACACACACACACACACACACACACACACACACACACACACACACACACACACACACACACACACACATACACAACATGGGTTCAGGGATGGCAGGTCCTGCCTCACAGGGTTACTTGAATTCTACGACCAGGCAACAAAAATAAGGCAAGAAAGAGAAGGGTGGGCAGACTGCATATTTTTGGATTGTCAGAAAGCCTTTGATACAGTGCCACACAAGAGGCTAGTGCGAAAGTTGGAGATGCAGGCTGGAGTGAGAGGGAAGGTACTCCGGTGGATAGAGGAATACCTAAGCAACAGGAGACAACGAGTCTGTGTGAGGGGTGAGGTCTCAGATTGGCGAGACGTCACAAGTGGAGTCCCGCAGGGGTCAGTCCTTGGACCTATACTGTTTCTGGTATATGTAAATGATCTCCCAGAGGGTATAGATTCGTTCCTCTCAATGTTTGCCGACGATGCAAAAATTATGAGGAGGATTGAAACAGAGGATGATAGTAGGAGGCTACAAGATGACCTGGATAGACTGAGTGAATGGTCCAACAAATGGCTGTTGAAGTTCAACCCGAGTAAATGCAAAGTAATGAAACTAGGCAGTGGAAACAGGAGGCCAGGCACAGGATACAGAATAGGAGATGAAGTACTTAATGAAACAGACAGAGAGAAAGATCTAGGAGTTGATATCACACCAAACCTGTCTCCTGAAGCCCACATAAAGAGAATAACGTCTGCGGCATATGCGAGGCTGGCTAACATCAGAACGGCGTTCAGGAACCTGTGTAAGGAATCATTCAGAATCTTGTACACCACATATGTAAGACCAATCCTGGAGTATGCGGCCCCAGCATGGAGCCCGTACCTTGTCAAGCACAAGACGAAGCTGGAAAAAGTCCAAAGGTATGCTACTAGACTAGTCCCAGAACTAAGAGGCATGAGTTATGAGGAAAGGCTGCGGGAAATGCACCTCACGACACTGGAAGACAGAAGAGTAAGGGGGGACATGATCACAACCTACAAAATCCTCAGGGGAATCGACCGGGTAAACAAGGATGAACTTTTCAACACTGGTGGGACGCGAACAAGGGGACACAGGTGGAAGCTGAGTACCCAAATGAGCCACAGAGACGTTAGAAAGAACTTTTTCAGTGTCAGAGTAGTTAGCAAATGGAATGCATTAGGAAGTGATGTGGTGGAGGCTGACTCCATTCACAGTTTCAAATGTAGATATGATAGAGCCCAATAGGCTCAGGAATCTGTACACCAGTTGATTGACGGTTGAGAGGCGGGACCAAAGAGCCAGAGCTCAACCCCCGCAAGCACAATTAGGTGAGTACAATTAGGTGAGTACACACACACACACACACACACACACACACACACACACACACACACACACACACACACACACACACACACACACACACACACACACACACACACACACACACACACACATACACACACACACACACACACACACACACACACACACACACACACACACACACACACACACACACATACACACACACACACACACACACACACACACACACACACACACACACACACACACACACACAGAGAAGAGAAGATAAAAACACAAGAGAGTAAGAACAAGAATATTCATACGTAAAAGAAGATTAAGAGGCAAAATAACGAGAATGGCAAGCACAGGGAGAGAGCTGAATAAAGCAAGCACAAGCACTGAAGATAAAGGAGATAAAGAGCAGGAAAAAATACTTGATAAAAGGGGATATACTGAAGAGGAGAAGTGAAAGGTGTTTATGTAAGAGACTGAAAAAGTTACAAAAAAACTCTGAAACGCTTTGTAAAGCATCTAAAGTCTGAAAAAGACATTGGAACGAGAAAATATCAATGACGAAAATGGGCATCAGAGAGAATGAGATGATCAATGGAATGTTTGATAAAGGCGAGGAGGAACAGGAGGAGGAGGAGCAGGAGGAGGGGGAACAGGAGGAGGGGAAACAGGAGGAGGAGGAGCAGGAGGAGGAAGAGGAACAGGAAGAGGAACAGCAGCAGGAGAAACAGGAACAGGAGGAAGAGGTGGCACAATTATCGAGCCGAGTCGAGAAAGTGTTCACTTGCATCTTCATATAACCAATCCCCGATGGTCGAGGCGGTTGGGCACTTATTCTATCCAAACCCATCCCATTTTAACCCAACTCGACTCGGCCCTAACCTAAATCAAATCTATCTTACCCTATTCTAACCAAACCTAATACAATCTATCCTAACCTAAAGAAGAGAAAATGGTATATCTCACACTGTAAATTTGTGCTTCCCTCTCAGTTCCTACCTATCATTGCTTACCTATGAGTGTCTAGAGGTGCGTGAGGTCTAGCTGTTTATGCCCCGCCTGCTGGCCGTGCTGCAACAAATGTTCTGAGGTTCATGTGTTTTCTGTCACCCCATTAACCGTAGAGTCAGTGTCGCTAAGGCTGTAATTAGGACCTATTCTTGTCGAAGACCTGATGGGGTCAAATTATTGGTTGCATGGCTTTATCTAACAACTGTGCTAATTATCCATTATTATGGCAGTTAGACTGGTCGGTACAACGACGGCCTCGCTTCTTGCAGGGTCGGTGTTCGATCCCCAATGGTTCAAGAGATTGGTCACCGTTCCTTCACCCCGTCCTCGTATCTTAGCGGCTTGTCCTCACTTCATTCAGCGTCGAGTGTTCGAGCCCCCAATGATCCAAGTGGTTAATGGATACCGTTCCATCCTGGAGGACGGCCATGAGGACACACAGCTCTTAAGAGTACGCAGTTTGTTACCAGTAACAGACGACCAACAAGCCTGCCAACAGGTTAGGATAGAGGAATGGATAACCGGGTAAAAGTCAGAATAAAGAATACCTCTACGAAAGATGGGACAAGAGCGGACAACTTCCCTGGCGGCAGCATCCACACGCTCATTTAAAGAGACACCAATATGGCTGGGAACCCAACAAAACTCAACAGACTTAAAGTTACCTGAAAAAGAAACAGCCAATTTTGGATCCCGACAACCACTGGATGAACCGGATTAAAGAACCCGAGAGCCATGAGGGCACTACGAGAGTCAACAACTACTACAAAGGAAGACTGACAACGAGAAAGCAGGAGACGAAGAGCATAGAGAATAGCATAAAGTTGCGCTGTGAAGATGCTAGTCTCCAGAGGTAAACGACAAATATAAGTGCAAACAAGAGAGTAGCCAACACCGTCCGCAGACTTAGACCCATCGGTGAAGACGGAAACAGAGCGGAAGTGAGAAGAAAAGTACTCAAGGAAAAGGTGTTTTAGAACCGTAGGAGGGGTAAAAGCTTTAATGATGCGGCCCCCCTCCCCGCTCGACTCATTGATTCCGTGAGGGGGGCTTAGTGGGCGGCTGCCAGAGTGTGATGCTCCTTGGGACAGTCTTCTGTCCTTTTCTAGCCTTGTGCTCCTGCTGCCGTCCTCTCCAATTGTGCTGAGCACCTTTTCCTTTTCCTTCTGTTTCCTTTTTCTCCCCCCTCATCTCCTATCTGCTTGCCGTTTCCTGCCGACCTTTTGCTTGTTTTGGTTATTCCTTTGGACTTCTTCTATTTTGACGCCCGAGTCAAAATATATGTTCTACGGGTGCAAGAGTATGCCTTGAGGAGGCATACTCTTGCACCCGTAGAACTGTAGTACCCAACGTCGAGAGTGAGGGGAACCTTTTATTGTCAAACCTCCTTTCGTCACTGAACCCGATGTCGACAGACTGACGGTTCTTAAGGTGGCGTTTGTGGGGCGTATACTCACGACGCGCCCCTGGGGGGCCCCAGCATGATCGGTGATAGCTTCTTGTTGGGTATCCTGCCATATTGGTGTGTCTTTAAATGAGCATGCGGATGCTGCCGCCAAGGAAGCTGTCCGCTCTTGTTCCATCTCTCGTAAAGGTATTTCATATTCCGACTTTTACCCGGTTATCATTCCTCCATCTTTACCCGTTGGCAGGCTTCTTGGTCGTCTGTTACTGGTAACAAACTACGTACTCTTAAATGTGGTGTGTCCTCGTGGCCGTCTTCCTACCACCGTAACCGACGATGGGAAACAGCTCTGGCCAGGTTGCATATTGGCCATACTCGCTTAACCCATGGTCACTTGACGGAGCGCCGCCCTGCTCCATATTGTCCTAATTGCATTGTCCCACTTACGGTCGTGCATGTCCTTCTTGAATGTCCTAGAAACAGGAACTGAAAGAGAATCCTGTAAGCGAGATAACCGGACAGAAAGAGGGAGGTGATGAAGAGGAACAAGAACTGCAGAAGGGGCAAAAGTTAAAGCCCGACAGAGGCGAGAGGAAGGATGTTGCAAGGACCACGCAAGATAGAGAAGACAGTAGCGATCACGGTGGTCTTGGAGAGATAGGAAGCCAGTGTCAACATACAAGCTGAGGACGGGAGTCGAACAAAAGGCACCAGAACTGAGGCGCATCCCATTATGGTGCAAAACATCAAGATGGCGAAGAGTAGAAGGAGAAGCAGACGAGTAAGCAGGGCATTATCTTGAGCATTATTATCTTGAGATGATTTCGGGGCTTTAGTGTCCCCGCGGCCCGGTCCTCGACCAGGCCTCCACCCCCAGGAAGCAGCCCGTGACAGCTGACTAACTCCCAGGTACCTATTTACTGCTAGGTAACAGGGGCATTCAGGGTGAAAGAAACTTTGCCCATTTGTTTCTGCCTCGTGTGGGAATCGAACCCGCGCCACAGAATTACGAGTCCTGCGCGCTATCCACCAGGCTACGAGGCCCCTAGGGCAATCATAATCGAGTTTAGACAGGACGAGAGAGGAATGAAAAGCGAGAAGAGTGCGCCTATCCACTCCCCAAGAAGTAAGGGACAATACCTGAAGGAGGGAAAGGGCCTAAGTGCATTCAACACGGAGGTAAGAGATATGCGGCGACCAAGACAAACGAGTGTCAAAAATTAACCCCAAAAGCTTAGTGGAATCCTTGTACTCAAAGGGATGACCATAAAGCGACAAAGAGGGACGAAGAACGACATGCTTCCGAGTAAAATTCATAGCACAAGTCTTAGACGTAGAGAACCTGAAGCCATGATCGGTGACCCAAGATGACACGCCATCAATCGCAAGTTGAAGCCGCCGTTGAAGGAGAGGTGAATCATCTCCCCGACAGCAAAGGGTAAGATCGTCAACACAGATAGTGGAGAAGACGCCAGAAGGAAGAGAGGAAAGAAGGCCATTTAGGGCAACCAGAAAAAAGAGTAGGTCTCAGAACACTACCCTGGGGCACACCTTCGTATTTTTGAAAAGAGGCAGAGAGAGCGGTACCAAGGCGCACCCGAAAGAAACGACGAGAGAGGAAGTTTTGGAGAAAGAGAGGGAGATGACCACGAAGGCCAAAAGAATAAAGTTGGGACAGAATATGATATCTCCTGGTGGTGTCGTAAGCCTTTTCCAGGTAAAAAAGGACGGCAACAAGAGAGGTCTTCGCAGCAAAAGCAGTATGAATATAGACCGTCAAGTTCACCAGGACATTTGTTGTACTGCGGCACTTGCGAAGGGGAGGGGTGATGATAGTGTTCTAAGAACCACATCAAACGAACGTTAACCATACTTTCAGTTTGCAGATACAACTCGTGAGGACAATAGCGCGGAAGTCCTTAAGGGATGTCCCAAAAGACTGGTTTGCGAACAGGGGAGGACAACGGCATCGAGCCAGTCCTCACGGACTGACGACGACTCCCAGCCCTATTATACGGACTCGGTAAATACTGAGATGTGCTCGGAGGGAGATGGCAAAGCATCTCATAATGAATGCCATCGGAGACTGCCGCAGTAGAGCCGCAGAGGGCCAAGGCAGACTGAAGTTCAGAGAGAGGGAGAGAAGGGATCGTTTTAGGGAAGTCTAAGAAGGTTGCCGAAATCCAAAGGACTAGATTCAAGAACAGGTTTATGAAGAAGGAAAGATTGAGGACGATGAGAACCAGAGCTAACAGAAGAAAAGTGGAAACCCAGTTTGATCGCGATCTGCAATGGGTGGCCACAAGAGTACGACGGAGGTGAAGGATCGGCGAGAAATCGGGAACGAACTTACCCGTTATCTTGCGGATACACTTCCAGATCTGCGGAGGAGGAGTTTCGAATGTAACAGTGGAAACATAAGATTTCCAACACTCGCCTTCCGAAACAATAGAAAGGAATCAGTCGTTTGCCAGCGGCAGTGTCTCTTCCAGACTGTACGCTTGCAGCGGACAGCCCGAGCACAATCCACATTCCTCCAGGGAATGCACTTCCATGGTCCTCGGGAGGAAGAACGAGGAATAGAGCGAAGGGCAGCGTCGAAGATGGTGTCATGAAAAAGGAGGACGACTCGTGGGAGAGGCAGAATGGAAAGGTCAGAGAGAGCAGCACGGAGGGTAAATTTTTTCCAGTCTAACTTGGCAAACTGCCACCTAGGGAAAAAGAGGGGAGGGCGAAAAGAGAAAAAGGTAACAAAGATAGGAAAATGGTCACTGCATTGGAGGTCATCGAGAACCCACCACGAAAAATCCAAGTAAAGGGACGACGAGCAGAGAGAAAGATCAAGACAGGAAAGGGTGCGAGTCTGAGAGTCCAAATGAGTGGGCTCACGGGAATTCAGAAGAGATAGAGAAGAGAGGATGAACAGTTCAAGAAGACGACCCCGGGTGTTTGTCAGGACATCACCCCAAAGGGTTTGTTGACAATTGAAATCACCCAGCAGGAGCACAGACTCTGGCAAGGAGTCCAGTAGGTGTTTAAGACGGGAAGAGAAAGTGGGACATTTGGGGGAATATAAATGAAACAAACCGTGTACCATTTACGCACAAAGACACGTGCAGGAGAACATTGGAGAAGCGACGGAAAAAGTAAGGGGACGAAGGGAACATCAGAACGAACCAAGAGAGCAGCTGAGGAATGGGCCCCAACAAAAGGGAGAAAGGAATAACCACACAACCGACCAGGACGAGCACCAAGCATCGACTACTGGAGACAGACACAAAGGGGCGAAAACTGTGAAATCAGAAGTTGGAGTTCATGGAAATTGGCGTAATATTCACGAATATTCCATTGCAGGATAGACATCGACAAGAAGAGAAAAAAACAGCATCAGAGAACAATGATGAAACAAAGTTGAAAAAGGAACACAGCACTTTAAAGAAGCGCAGGATCAGGGTCTGCGAAGTCAGGGTTAGGGGGGCATGGGGTAAACTGAGTAAGGATGGAGGGAAGGAAATGGGAGGACTGACTAGAGGCGGACGAGCAGGGTCCGGAGAAGGAAGAGGAGGAGGAGGAGGAGACAACCGAGGGTCAAGGACAGCAGCAGGTGGAGGGGCAGAAACCGGGGAGCGCACCTCAGCAAGGGCAGCAACCGAGAGGGAAGCGGGGCCAAAGAAACCTCCATAGCAGGAACAGGGGGCTCGACCACCGAAACGGGAGGGGAAGGAACGAGAGATTCAGAGGTAGGGGGCGAGAAAGAAAGCAAAGTCTTCTTACCCCCCGGGAAGGAGGGAGATGATGAGCCAGGCTTTCGCTTCTGACTCAAAGAGAAAGGTGTTCCAGCAATAACATACTGGGCAACAGACTCCAGCGTCTCAACAGAAGCAGAATGAGAGCAAACAACACGATAACCACTGGGTGATGGACATCAGCCCGCACAGACAGGCGGCGTGGAAAGCTAAGAGACGGAGGAGAAGGGTGGGAAGGAGAATAGGAGGGAGACGAGGAAGAAGACACAGGAGACATGACAGACTGGGTAGAAAGAAGGGGAACCCCAGACAGAGAACCAGAAGGGAGACCCTTCGGGACAGAACTTAAAGGAACAGAGGAGGGGGCAGTGGGCGTGTCTGGCTCTAAGGCCTGGAAACGGTTGTGAGACTGAGGAAGGTGGGAAGGGCAAGGAGAGGAAGAGCGCAACACGTGAGCATAAGAGACGCCAGTGAAAGGGGGAGACAGCGAACTTGGCGCCTCGCCTCAGGATAAGATAAACGTTCCTAGTGCTTCAAGTTGAGAACGGCTGCCTCAAGCTTGTAATGTACCCACACGCCCGGGAGAAGGTAGGATCGGCCTCACCACAATTGAGGCAGCGAGTCCGGGGAGAAGTGCACTCCGACTTAGTGACCTTCGTCCCAGCACAAGGGACAGAGAGAGACAGTACTGGAACACCGGGGGGCACCATGCCCAAACTAGCACTTATTACAGAGCCGAGGAGAGGGAATGTACTCCTGGACAGAGCATCTGACACCAGCAAGAATGACAGAGGGCAGAAGGGTCCTACCATCAAAGGTAATCTTCACAACCTGAATGGGCTGACGGCGACGACCACGAGGGGGACGAGTTAACGTGTCTACCTGGAGGACAGAATGGCCTTGGGCGTTGAGGATATGCCGAATATCTTCGTGGCAGTCCTGCAGATTCCTAAGACCGTGTAATAACAGGTAAGCAACCCACTGCTACCATTGTAATATCTATTAATCTCCGCTCTTTCTGTGGTAATAACGGATGCTCTACCGATCATGTAAGATGTTAACACTCGGGTCGTCATACGAGGACTTAAACAACTAATCAATATATACTGAGAACTGCGTAGGCAACTTAAAGGAGTAGAACGGGAAAACGAGTGTGGGAGAGCGAGAGCGAGTGAAGGAGAGTGAGAGTGAGTGAGTGAGTGAAAGAGAGGAGGAGTGAGAACTTACGAGGGAGAGTGAGATAGAAATTTTAGTTGCTATAGCCTTCATATGAGCTACCAAGTAATGCTGCCATTACTTGGTAGCTTACTAAAGATTCGTAGAACTTGTTGATCGTATAATCCTACCAGGACAGGTGTAAGGGACAGTACAAGGATCCTGGCCCGTCACTCAAATAATCCTGACCACTTGGGGAACTATAGAGCACACAAGAATAAGGCGGGACACACTCAATACTAACACCTCAACAAGGGACGGACGGAGGGAGGAGCACTGGATAATTAAGGACACTAGGTCACTAGGGCAAAAAGGACGGTAGGCCCAATATCACTAAGACAAGGAACCATTAATACACAATTAATGACATTTTGAAAATATATGATTTTATTTGAAACAATTAGACACTTTCCTAACTATATTCCCTAACAGAGGTATAGAAGAGTTGAATGATAAGGTGATTTAGTTCAAGAGAACCGTAGTTACTCAAATGGTGTTCCACAATTTTCCTCGAGATGTTCTTCTTTCCTGTTGTCCACTCCCACCGCCCTACCCCCCCCCCCCCCCACCCCCTGAGCTTCTCCCACTAAACTGTCCTCTTTCCATGATCTCCTGCTCCCAGCTGAACATGAGGGTTTTCATTTGATGTGGAGGGGTTAATCTCTGTTGATTATCATGGTGGCATCAACTCTGACCACCTCGTGACTCAGTGATCGTTGACCTGTCTCCCCTGGTTAACATCTACAGAGGTGTGACTTGTTCATTCTTCATGTGGCTTCCCATGGCTTGTTCATGCTGTTATGATGTTCATGTTGTACTACTATGTACTGCTCTCTTGTTACATTGGCACCTGAGAACACTTAGCGATCATATAATGCAAAGGTAAACAAATAATTAGAAAATTAATAAATTAACAAACAGTGTAAGAAATTTAATACAATGCATGAATCAATACTGGTGTACTGAACCCCTCCACAATACCAGCACAGCATCCGGCCCAAGACGTAGGCTGGAAGCAGACGACGTTACAGCAGACTAGAGATGACCCAAGAGCACTAACAGACAGATTAGCTCCCTAGGGTTGTTGTTGTTGTTGTTGTTTTTAGATTCGGCTACTCAGAACATAAAATTCCAAGTAGCACGGGCTATGGTGATCCCGTAAGTGGAGGCTCTTTGGAGCCATTATCTATATCCAAAGATGATACTAGAGATCTGGAGATGGATGTGAGTCTTCAGTCCTGGAGGGCTGACTGTACCAGTTATGGAGCTGGTGGGGTTGGTGTAGACCTCTAGGTCTTCCGTTTTTTCTTTGGCTAAGCCGTGCTGTCGTTGGAGTTTGGTGAGGTGGCCTCCATGAGGAAGTCTAGTACCGAGTAGGTGTCGTATTTGTGGTACGGCGGTGGAGCTCCTACTAAGATTTCCTCGTTTGAGGAGTCTGTAACATCCATAGGTGGTGGTTTTCGTATTTCGCCTTACAGCCTGTGGTAGACTCTGGTGTCGTGGATTGTGGTAGACGGTTTTTCTCCCTAGGTAGGCAATGCCCTTTATATAGTCTGGCAGTGATGACTCACATCCAGTGTCAACGCAAGGTGGTAACAAGCGCTACTAGCAAACTGCTAGTTTGTGGCTGGCGGCGCCTTTGTGTTGAGGCTGTACCACTGATAGTTAAAGGCGGCTAACTGCCGGTTAGCGGTGGCGCCCTGTTTGCCTCCGAATCGTACCAGGCCGTGCCAGGCCGTGTCAGGCCGTGCCAGGCTCTGGGGCGTACGGAGTTGTGGAGAGGTAGCACGACTGATGACTCATCTTGGCTGGTGTAGAAGTGAACTTCCAGTACAGAAGCATTGAGGGTGAATGGAAGAGGCAGTTCCACTGCTATGCAGGGGATTCACGTGACAACATGCACAAAAATTTTATGCACAGTGACGGAATATATTAAACCGCACAAAACAATACACACAAATTATATAAATCACAGAATATACTAAAAGTATAGCAATTATAAAATAAACGCACTCAGGCCAATCTACAGTAATTACACAGATATACTATACCGGCCTCACCTACGTTGCAGGTTAATGAGAAATGACAGGCTCTAAGTTTGATGTGGATTAACACAAGGAATATGCACTTCTGATAATGATACAATAATTAAGGAGTTCTCACTCTGATAACCGGCTTACATTCAAACACCTCTTTCACACTCAGTAAAACTCTGCCGTTGATTGAAGATCAGCACCAACACAGACCGCACGTGGTAGATGCCTTATACAGGCTGGCACGTGGTGGCCAATGAGTCGTAAGAGCTAGAGTCACACGCTCCCACGTGCTGGCGAGAGGGAGCAAGGCGGGCCACACAGCAGGTGTGGACAGTATGGTTGGTGGAAAATACTATAAGTCCACCACAGTTCGTAAAATTGTTATTCCCTCGAATTTCGATATCGGTCAAAGGGAATTTTGTATCCTAAATTCATACCAACAGTTTACTGAGCGATATCTTGACGGATCATTAAAGATTTACATGATGATCACGGATTAGTAACTACAGTCTAGTTGCTCTGTAGGTGCACACATGTGGAGTTACACTTCAATGTATCTCTATCTCGGTTAATATATATATACACACACGTTGTTGCGATATCGAATTCTGACAGACGGATAGACATGATTGATATATAATGGGTTTAATGAACTCGCGTTCAGATGGGATTTTTCGTAACTTTAGCCAAAGTTACGGTATACGTGTCCTCATAGATCATAAAAAACTTTCAGAATGCTGCGCACGGTGTGCATGGCGCCTTGGGTGGGCCGTTACCTTGTTCTACGAAATGACCAATCAGCGAATGTCATCATGGAGGCCCAGGAGTGCTGCTTCCAATAAGATCTTGGTTCTCAGTCATGTGACTCCCATGACATCACAGCCTACCAGCGAATGTTTACACAAATTCGGGACCAAAGAGCCAAAGCTCAACCCCCGCAAGCACAATTAGGTGAGGTGAGTACAAATGTGGAAGAAACCGTTAGGATACTGGCCCAAAGTCCTTCTCGCTCCTTGGTCCTCTGTCTCCAAGGAACTTAACCTTAAAACAATGCTAGTGCTGTAATATCTTTCACAGCAAGGCTACAGCGGCCACCATAATTTTACTGAACAGCTGAGGGTGTCTGTTTTCCGTAGACACCAAACAATGAATGTCTAGCTCCCATATTAAGAAAGCTAGAGTGAGTGCACTGTTGTGCACCTGCTGAAAAAAATGACGGTGTGATTTCTTCTATCAGTCTCAGTCTTTCTTCTATCAGTCTCTTCTATCAGTCAGGCAGTCTCCGTGGTGTAGTGGTAAGACACTCGCCTGGCGTTCCGCGAGCGCTATGTCATGGGTTCGTATCCTGGCCGGGGAGGATTTACTGGGCGCAATTCCTTAACTGTAGCCTCTGTTTAACGCAACAGTAAAATGTGTTCTTGGATGAAAAAACGATTCTTCGCGGCAGGGGATCGTATTCCAGGGACCATAGGATAAAGGACTTGCCCGAAACGCTACGCGTACTAGTGGCTGTACAAGAATGTTACAACTCTTGTATATATCTCAAAAAAAAAAAAAAAAAAAATCAACCATGTGTAAGCTGGCAGGAATTTCTATTCACTCACAGCAGCATACCCTTCTTCCCTTAGTTTTTATCACTGCTATTTAAACATAACAATTATAAACTCGTAGGGCATTATCTGCCTTAAGTGAACCATGCT
The DNA here is from genome assembly GCF_040958095.1 of Procambarus clarkii. Classification (NCBI taxonomy): domain Eukaryota; kingdom Metazoa; phylum Arthropoda; class Malacostraca; order Decapoda; family Cambaridae; genus Procambarus; species Procambarus clarkii. The sequence goes on along the minus strand of NC_091184.1, from coordinate 2,951,820 downwards.
GGTGCTTTGAAAGAAATCTTCATTTCTTAAATGTTTCATGAGACGTTTCTTTGCAAACTTCTCTAGCGTCTAACTGAGAATGGTCGATAATGAAGCTACTGTGTAGTTTAGTGGCTCCTGTGTCCTTTCATTCTGACACATTGGCACTACACTGGTTGTTTTCCATTCCTTTGGCAACTCCCTCATTTTCACTGATGATTCGAAGATTTACAGGGGAGACTCAAGAACCAAGCTACATCTTTCAGTCTCCACAAATACCAATTGTTGTTTACAGTAACGTGTAATTAGTTATGATATTTGCGATATCGCAAAATTAACTAATTAACTAAAATTAGTTATGACCTTCCACTTCTGACAAAATATTTCTGACTACAAAATGAAAGATTCCTCCAATACCACATTGACTATTTTGTCCGTTATTCTGGTGGGTGAGTGTTCATGATTCTTATATTGATTACAGTAAGGCAGTGGATGAGTGCTTATGGTCAGAATGTTGTAGTAAAACTAGATACAATGTGTTTTACAACTTCACCTGAATCGCCTCACCTTAATGTGAGCCAATTAACTGAAAATGCGTGAGTTAGAAATCCAACGTTAAATAGAATGAAAAAGTTAGAACTAGAGAGAGAAGAGAGAAAGCTAGAGCTAGAAAGTTAAAGAAAAAGAAAGACGAAGAGAGAGAAAAAATAGAAGGAGAAGAAAGAAGAAAAAGAGAGGAGAGGGAACGTAAAATCGAATTGAAATGTTTGGAAATAGAAGAATGGAGAAGAAAGAGAAAGATGGAGAAGAAAGTCAAAACGAATTGGAAGTGCCAAGATTTAGTGGTAGAAGTGACACCAGTGGTTTCGACCCAGTGCGGAACATTAAAATGCTGCCTAAATTCAACGAGAAAGAGGTGTCCATGTTCTTTGCTGCTTTTGTAGCTGCATCATTAGACTGGCCAAGTGACAATTGGCTAATAATGATCCAATCCGTGGTGACTGGGAAGGCCCAAACCGCGTACTCCACACTGTTGGTAGGTGACTCTAGTGATTACGACGCTGTCAAGGTGGTGGTGCTGATGGCTTACCAGTTGGTGCCTGAGGCATACAGGCAGAAGTTTCGCCACCTTAAGAAGACATCAGAGCATACCTTTACGGAGTTCGCGTGTAATAAAGAGCGGCTGTTTTACGAATGGTGCGCGTCTCGGAAGGTGGAGACCAAAGAACAACTGGAACAAACTCGTCTTATTAGAAGATTTAAAAGAGAGTTTGTCCGGTTATCTGAAGACATTCTTGGAGGAGCAGCAAGTACACCTTGGGTGCTACTTGCTGCATTATTATGCATTGAAATGCATTCTGCATTTTTACTTTTCCATTATTCTTTGTCTTTATCTGACTAGTTTTAGCTTTTCTCTCTTCTCTCTCTAGTTCTAGCTTTTTCCATTCTATTCCATTCACTAACGTTCACTTAATATTTTTTTCTTTGAAGTAATTTCTGGTCAGGTAAGCAGAATAACTCTCACTGGTAGACTCGGTTCACCAGGCAACCTGGGGTCATAACACAGTATGATGGTGGGTGAGTGTTTATGACTCGCATGTTGCTTACAGTATGGTGGGTGAATGTTTATGACAAACATGTTGCTTACATGTGAAGGACTGGTCGAGAACTGGGCCGCGGGGACGCTAAGCCCCGAAACCATCTCATGGTAATGTACAGTAATGAGGTGGGTGAGAGTTTATAAGTCATATGTTGATTACATTAACGTGGTGGGTGAGTGTTTATAACTCCCATGTTGCTTACAGTGTACTCGCCTAGTTGTGCTTGCAGGGGTTTGAGCTCTGGCGCTTTGGTCCCGCCTCTCAACTGTCAATCAAACTGTTGTACAGATTTCTGAGCCTACTGAGCTCTATCAAATCTACATTTGAAACTGTGTTGGAGTTTGCCTCCACCTCATCAGTGCTTAATACAATCCATTTGTTAACTACTCTCTGAAAACATTCTTTCTAATGTCACTGTGGCTCATTTGGGTGTGTAAGTGTGAGTGGTGAATGAGTGTTTGTGACTCAAGTTGCTTATGGTAACTTGGAAGGTGAGTGTTCATGATTCTTATGTTGGTTAGAGTAAGGCAGTGGTATGAGTGCTTATGGTCCCGAATGTTATAGTAAAGCTAGATACAATGTGTGTTACGAC